>NC_090444.1:1081418689-1081719475 GCF_031143425.1 Pleurodeles waltl | reverse complement strand
GCAGC
This sequence comes from Pleurodeles waltl, assembly GCF_031143425.1. Taxonomy (NCBI): domain Eukaryota; kingdom Metazoa; phylum Chordata; class Amphibia; order Caudata; family Salamandridae; genus Pleurodeles; species Pleurodeles waltl. Next base: position 1,081,719,470 of record NC_090444.1, on the reverse strand, counting down.
GCCGGCGTAGGGGGATATGGGGCTTGGGCGTCAAAAAATGGGACAAGTCAGGCTGAGGCAAATTTTTCGCCTCAACCCGATTGGCGCCATTTTTTTCGACTCCCAACCCCCATAGAAATGACTCCTGTCTTAGCAAAGACAGGAGTCATGCCCCCTTGCCCAATGGCCATGCCCAGGGGACTTCTGTCCCCTGGGCATGGTCATTGGGCATAGTGGCATGTAGGGGGACACAAATCAGGCCCCCCTATGCCACAAAAAAAAACAAAAAAAATGACTTACCTGAACTTACCTTAATGTCCCTGGGATGGGTCCCTCCAGCCTTGGGTGTCCTCCTGGGGTGGGCAAGGGTGACAGGGGGTGTCCCTGGGGGCATGGAAGGGCACCTCTGGGCTCCTTCAGAGCCCACAGGTCCCTTAACGCCTGCCTTTTGCAGGCGCTAAAAAACGGCGCAAAAGCGGCCGTACGTCATTTTTTTTACCCGCCCACTCCCGGGCGTGAATTTTGCCCGGGAGTGTAAATACGGCGCACATGCCTCGGAGTCCATTTTTTAGACGGGAACGCCTACCTTGCATATCATTAACGCAAAGTAGGTGTCCACGCTAAAAAATGACGCAAACTCCATGGACTTTGGCGCTAGACGCGTCTAACGCCAAAGTATAAATATGGAGTTAGTTTTGCGTCGGAATTGCGTCAAAAAAAACGACGCAATTCCGGCGCAAACGGAGTATAAATATGCCCCTTAGTGTTTTCTTACACTCCCAGTGACCCTCTACACACTACACTAGGCCTGGGGTCCATTCGTGGTTCGCATTTCATTTTTGGAGTACATGGTTTGTGTTGCTCCTAGGCATATTGCATTCTATTGGATTCTACAGTGTTTGCACTACTTTTCTGTTTACTTACCTGATTTTGGTTTGTGTGTATATTTTGTGTATTTTATTTACCTCCTGAGGGATAATATCTTCTGAGATACTTTTGGCATATTGTCACTAAAATAAAGTACCTTTATTTTTAGTACCTCTGAGTATTGTGTTTCTTATGATATAGTGCTATGTGATATAAGTGGTATAGTAGGAGCTTTGCATGTCTCCTAATTCAGCCTAAGCTGCTCTGCTATAGCTACCTCTATCAGCCTTAGCTGCTAGAACACTACTAATCTACTAATAAGGGATAACTGGACCTGGCACAAGGTGTAAGTACTATCAGGTACCCACTATAAGCCAGGCCAGCCTCCTACAGTAAGTACATTCATTGCGACTAGGCAGAGTACAAATCTTTCTACTCATCTGCGGATCCTCAAACCACAAATGACCATCCCATATTTTTCTCCACATGACATAGTTACATTCTATTAGACCTGACATCCTTGGTGTGGTATCCCCTATCTTTTTTTGCCTCTGCTTCCTGTGTGTTGACTGTGTGCTGGACTTTTGTTTTGCCGGTTTTGGTACCCTGGGCAACTTACCACTGCTGACCAGTGCTAAAGTGCAAGTGTTCTCTCTGTGTAAACTATATGTGTAATTGGCTTTTTCCTGATTGGCATATTTGATTTACTAGTAAGTCCCTAGTAAAGTGCCCTAGAAGTATCCAGGGCCTGCAAATCAAATGCACTGATTGTGCCACCCACATGAGCATCCTTGTAAACATGGCTCAGAACTGCCACTGCAGTCTCTGTGTGTATAGTTTAAAAAAATACCAATTCAACCTGACAAGTGTACCCACTTGCCATGCCCAAACTTTCCCTTTTTACACATGTAAGGTACCCATAAGGTAGGGCCTAGGTAGCCCCATGGGCAGGGTGTACTGTATGTTACAGGTAGGACATGTAGTGATGTGTTTTAGATATCCTGACAGTGAAATACTGCCAAATTCGGCTTTCACTGTTGCACGGCCTATCTGTCTCATAAGTTAACCTGAGGACAGCCTTAAATATCTTTTAAGTATAGTTTACCATTGAGAGCAAATAGAGATGTGGAGTTTAGGGTCTTTGAACACACAATTTAAAAATACATCTTTTGGTAAAGCTGGTTTTTAGATTGTCAGTTTGAAAATGCAACTTTTAGAAAGTGGGCATTTTCTTGCTGAAGTCATTCTCTGACTCTGCCCGCTTGTGTATTCCCTGCCTGGGTCAGGTTTACAGTTGGGCTGTTTTTGTAATCTCCACTACACAGTGACACAAAGAGAGCTTGAGTGTAGCCTGAATATCCTGATTGGTCATCTGGGTTAGAGTGGAAGGAGGAGATGACACTTACACCTTAATGGGCTGTGTCTTCCCTCACATAATGTAGTCTCCAACCCCCTGGTGTGTGTCTACTTCAAAGGCAGAAAGGGTATGAGTAGTGGACCCAAAACCCTAGATTTGTAGATTAGTTCTGGAACCAAGAGGAACCTTTGCCAAGGAGAAGAGCAGGAGGAGGAGTACTGCCCTTTTGCCTGTGGCTGTGCTTTGCTAGGTTGGCCTGCAGTTGCTGCTTCTGCCTGAAAGAGGACAAAGACTGGACTTTGTGGCATATTCCTGCTTGTGAAGTGAAGTGAAGTGTAGGGCTTGGACTTAACTTGCCTCCTGTTTTGAATTCTCAGGGCCGTCAAAGACTTCCCCTGCCAGCACCTGGACTTTCTGCTGAGACTCCTACCCTTCGAAGTGGTACCCACTCCAGTCCCTGGGCCCTTGAAAGGTGCAGCTGATGGAACCAAAGTAGAAATCCACGCACAAGAGCCTTGCAGGGAAAATGGTGATGCACCAACTGCAACGCCTCTGAAAAAATGATACGCCACCTGACCTGTGGCTAAGAATCAATGTATCACCTGATTCACAGCTGGGATATCGATGCATCATCTGCATTGCGGCTGGAGAAACGATGCAACACCTGCTTCCGGCTGCTGAAGTCGACGCAAGCCCCACTCAGTGCTGTTCCTCATCACCATGCTGCCAGATTTCGCACGCATCATCGCTGGGCGTCAAAATAGACGTGAACCTGCCCAGACCTGAGGTGCCCGTTTTGAGATCAACACATCACTCTCTTGTGGGAGAGAAAAACAATGCATTGCTTCACCAACCAGAGAAGAAATGATGCACGGCCTCACTTGCGAGTAAGGAATTGACGTATCGCTGACTTTTCCGATGTATGCTCGCCTATGTAGATTTATTTTTGACTCAAACCTGGTACTTTGGGTAACAACAACATATCCATTGTTTTCTATGGAGTAAGACTCTTTTATTTAAAAATTCATATCTTCAGTTGTGTATGTTTGATTTTGGTCATTTTGATCGTGATTTGGATAAATATTAGCTAATTTTATAAAATGTTGTTGTGTCCCTTTGGTGGTGTCTTAGCTGTATTACTGTGTGTGTTGGTACAAATACTTTACACATTACCTTAGAGATAAGCTTGACTGCTTGTGCTAAGCTACCCAAGGGGTAAGCAGGGGTTATCCTAGGTGTGTATCTCTATTACTCTGACTAGAGTGAGTGTTTCTGCTTGGACAGAGTGCAAACTGACTGCCAACCAGAAACTCAATTTCTAACACATTCAAACTCCACATACTAAACCCATGTCATCACAAATGACACAAATGGGGCCAAGTAACTTCTGATTCCCAGAGTACCTCAGATGTGGATTTCACACATTACTACAGGTTGGGGTTAAAATAGAAATACAATTGATGTTGGCAATGGTGGCCATATTACAAGGTACATTGATTTGGCCTGCTTGTTCATCTGTTGCTACTGTACAGCTGGTCATTGAGCGTTATGGTCCATCTGTGTCTTCAAATTACTGGCAAATGGGTGAAACAGTTCCATAACCATTGAGGAAGGGGAAAAATGTCAATCCGGTGGGCATTACATCAAATTCTCTACTGCACAGCAGGTGCTGCATCGATTCCTCTCTGGAAGTCGGGCTGCGTCGATCCAGTGGACCATGCGTCGAATTTCCAGTTGCTACGCTGGCACTGCGTCAATCTTCTCATTGCAAACTCGGGCTGCGTCATTCCGGTTCAGCATGCAGTGATGTTTTTCACCGCAGTGCAGAATGTGCGTCGTTTCTGGCAGGCTGTGCATCAAATTTAACAGGAGTCTTTCTTGTAGAGATGAAGTCTTTTTGGTCCTGAGACTTCAAGGAACAGGAGGCAGGCTCTATCCAAGCCCTTGGAGAGCACTTCTTTACCTCAGCCAGAGAGCAGCAAGGCAGCAGGGCAACAGCAAGGCAGCAGTCCTTCACAGAAAGCAGACAGGTGAGTCCTTTGGGCAGCCAGGCAGTTCTTTTTGGCAAGATGCAGGTTCTAGTTCAATTTTCTTCTCTGGGAAGTGTCTGAGTTGGCAGGGGCAGAGACCCTGATTATATACCCAAATGTGCCTTTGAAGTGGGGGAGACTTCAAAGAGTGGCTTAGAAGTGCACCAGGTCCCCTTTCAGTTCAATTCTGTCTGCCAGGGTCCCAGTAGAGGGTGTAGCAGTCCTTTCTGTGAAGGCAGGCCCTCCACCATCCCAGCCTAGGAAGACCCATTCAAAATGCAGATGTATGCAAGTGAGGCTGAGTATCCTGTGTTTGGGGTGTCTCTGAATGAATGCACAAGGAGCTCTCACCTAAACCCAGCCAAACATGGATTGGAAGGCACAGAACAATTTAAGTGCATAGAAATGCTCACTTGCTAAAAGTGGCATTTCTAAAATAGTAAGATTAAATTTAACTTCACCAGTCAGCAGGATTTGATATTACCATTCTAGCCATACTAAATATGACCTTCCGACTCCTTTCAGATCAGCAACTACCACTCAAACAATGTATGAGAGAAGCCCCAATGTTAGCCTATGAAGAGAGCAGGCTTCACAGCAGTGTAAAAACAAATTTAGGAGATTTACACTTCCAGGACATGTAAACTACACAGGAACATGCCATGCCTTTTGCCTACACAGCAACCTGCCCTATGGGTTACCTAGGGTATACCTTAGGGGTGTCTTATATGTAGAAAAAGGGGAGTTTTTCAGCTTGGTAAATTTTAAATGCCAAGACGAATTGGCAGTGAAACTGCACACACAGGCCTTGCAATGGTAGGCCTGAGACAAGGTTAATGGGCTACTTAAGTGGGTGGCACAACCAGTGCTGCAGGCCCAATAGTAGCATTTAATCTACAGGCCCTGGGCACATATAGTGCACTCTACTAGGGACTTATAAGTAAATTAAATAGTCCAATTGGGTATGATCTAATGTTACCATGTTTAAAGGGAGACAGCATATGCACTGGTTAGCAGTGGCAAAGTGTGCAGTCTTAAAACCAGCAAAAACAGTATCTAAAAAGTGGAGGGAGGCAGGCAAAAAGTTAGGGGTGACCACCCTAACGCTGTCTGGTCTTACATGTGTCACCCCCAGCTGAAAGTGGGGCGAGCTACTCAACCTCCTCAGAGCTCTCATCACTAAGGCGGAATTATCTGGAGAGACCATCAGCGTTGGTGTGGTCAATCCCTGGGCGATGCTCCACCGTTAAGTCCATCCCCTGTAGGGAAATGGACCACCTCAAGAGTTTAGGATTCTCACCCCTCATCTGCATGAGCTATCTGAGGGGCCTGTGGTTTGTCTGAACCTGGACGTGAGTCCAATACAGGTATGGTCTCAGCTTCTTCAGCGCCCAGACCACAGGAAATGCTTCTCTCTCAATAGCACTCCACCTCTGTTCCAGTGGTAATAGTCTTCTGCTAATAAAGACTACTGGTTGGTCTGAGTCCTCCACATTTAGCTGTGGTGGAACAGCCCCTATGCCATGCTCTGAAACGTCCGTCTGCACAATAAATTCCTGGGAGTAGTCATGGGCCTTGGGCACGGAGGCTGTGCACATAGCTTCCTGCAGGTAATCAAAGGCTTTCTGACAAGCCTCTGTCTAATTCACCAACCTAGGTTGCTTTTTGGGGGCAAATTCTGTCAAGGGTGACACAATGGTACCATAGCCCTTGACAAACCTATGGTAGTATCCAGTGAGGCCTAAGAAGGCTCTCACTTCGGTCTGTGTTCTAGGTGGTTGCCAGGCCTTGATAGTTTCAATCTTGGCCTGGAGTGGCTGCACCTTGCCACCACCTACTAGGTGTCCCAAGTACACCACGGAACCCTGCCCAATCTGGCACTTACTAGCCTTGATGATCAGGCCTGCCAGTTGCAGAGCCTGAAGCACCTCCTTGAGGTGGAGCAGGTGTTCCTCCCAGCTGGAACTATAGACAGCTATGTCATCTAGGTAGGCTGCGCAGTAGGCATCCTTGCCAGCTAGACCCTGTTAATCAACCGTTGGAAGGTAGCTGGGGCATTTTTCAACCTAAAGGGCATCACCCAGAACTGGTAATGGCCATCAGGTGTGGAAAATGCCGGTCTCTCTTTAGCCCCCTCAGTAAAGGCGATCTTCCAGTACCCTGAGGTGAGATCAAAAGTACTCAGGAACATGGCAGCGCCTAGTCTGTCAATGAGCTCATCAGCTCAGGGGGTGGGGTGAGTGTCAGTCCGTGTGACTGAGTTGAAACCCCGGTAGTCCACACAGAACCGGAGTTCTGGCTTTGCACCAGGGACAGCAGCCCTAGGTACCAGCACCACAGTTCTGGCCCAGGGACTGCTGGACTTTTCAGTATGCCCTAGGGTCAACATCTTGGAGATCTCCTCCTTGATGCTGGCCTTCACCTTATCTGACAACCTGTAAATTTTATTCTTCACAGGGGGACTATCTCCCTTGTCAATGTCATGGACAAACAGATGGATAAGTCTAGGAGTAAGGGAAAACAGGGAAGAGTACTGCTCTAACAACTCATAGCAATCTATAGCAGTCTCCTCTCTGATCTAGAGTCAGGGAGTCAGAGAGAATGACACCCTCCACTGACCCATCATCTTTTTTGGCAGAGAGGAGGTCGGGGAGAGGTTCACTCTCCTCTTCAATGCCCTCATCTGTGACCAGGAGGATACTGACCTCAGACCTCTCAAAGTGAGATTTGAGTCTGTTATCTTGGAGGACCCTTAGGAGGTACCTAGGGGTCTTGAGGTCCACTAGGTAAGTGGCCTCCCCCTTCCGCTACTTAATCTCAAATGGGCCAGACCAGCAGTCCTGGAGAGCCCTAGGATCTACTGGCTCCATCACCCAAACCTTGTCTCTAGGTGAGAACACAACCAGAGTGGTCTTCCGGTCATACCACTCCTTCATTATCTCTTGACTGGCCTCAAGGTTACTCTTGACCTGCTTCCAGAAGTGTTGAGTTTGGTTACGGAGGGCCAGCATGTAGCTGACCACATCCTCAGGAGGTGTCTTGGGAGCTTTCTCCCAGCCCTCTTTAACTATGCCTAGCAGTCCTCTGACAGGGTGATCATAGAGAAGTTCACAGGGGCTGAACTCCGCCCTCTTCTGGGGCACCTCCCTATAAGCAAACAGGAGGCATGGCAAGAGGACGAACCACTTACGCCTGATGGCTTCAGTTAGGCCATTGATCATGCCTTTAAGGCTCTTGCCAAATCTCTCAACCAGCCCATTGAATTGAAGATGATAAGGGGTGGTAAACCGGTAGGTCACCCCACACTCATCCCACATGGACTTCATTTATGCAGACATGAAGTTTGTGCCTCTGTCAGACACAACTTCCTTAGGGAATCCAACACGAGTAAATATTCCCAGCAGGGCAATGGTCACCACCGGTGCAGCCATTGTTCTCAGAGGGATTGCCTCTGGTTAGGGGGTGGCATGGTCCACCAAAACCAGTATAAACCTGCTACCCAAGGCAGGTTTGGGGACCAAGGGACCAATGCTGTCGATGCCCACCCTTTCAAAGGGGGTGTCAATGACGGGGAGTGGGATCGGGGGAGCTTTAAGCTTTTTCCCTGTCTTCCCACTAGCCTGGCAGGTGGGGCAGGCTCTGCAGAAATTATCTGATGCTACCCTCATTCTAGGCCAATGGAAGTGGGTGAGAAGCCTGTTGAAGGTCTTGTCTTGGCCCAGATGTCCTGCCTTTGGGAATGTTGTGAGCCAGGCCCAGTAGGAAAGCTCAGTAAAACTGGGGGACCACCAGCACACGTGCTGCCCCAGGACCCGGAACCTTAGGCTCACTGTAAAGGAGATCATTCTCCCAGTAGATATGGTGAGTGCCAGAGGCTTCACCAGCTGCTTGGGCTGTGGCCTGTCACCTCAAACCCTCAAGGGTGGGGCATTCTTTCTGCGCCTTGCAGAATTATGCCCTTGTTAGCCCATCCTGTACTTGCCAGCCAGCAAGTTCAGGTAGGTTGCCCACGTCAGCTATGTCCTCTCTAGTTGGCTCAGGGGACTCCTCCCCCTCAGGGGCCTCATCTACCACCATAGGAACATCTGAGGCATGTTTCCCGTGCCTCTTGCCCTTCCTCTTTGCAGCTGTCTGGGCCATTGTTCCAGACTCCCTTGACTCCCTTCCCGGGCAGCCATGGACCGTGTGGTTATGCAGACCTACTCAGGCAACCCTAACATCTCCAGGTGAGATCTGAGCTCGACCTCCTTCCAGCAGTATGCTCAAGATCATTGCCTAACAGACAACCTAGAGGCATGTCAGGACTCACAGCTACTTTCAGAGTACCAGAGACCGCCCCCACTCAAAGGGAACCAGAGCCACTGGTAGGTGACTCTCACGATTCTCGGCGACTATGACCTGGTGGAATGTATTAGGGACTATCTGCTCTGCTGACACCAGCTAACTTTTGACAGTAGTCATACTGGCTCCTGTGTCACGCAGAGCCTCCACCTTTTGCCCATCAACAGTGACCCACTGCCAATACTGTATTTGCAGGCATGTGAGCTTTAGGCACAATCTCTCTATCTCCCAGGGACACTAGGGAAACTTCTGTCTGCCCCTGAAGCTAACTGGGACTGTCTCCCCCCCGAGTGCTACACTAGCTAACCCAAGTGTCTGCCCAGTAGTGGACTGTGCTCTCTTGGAACACTGGGAGTCGCCCTTGCAGTGTCCTTGCTGTCTTTCTGTCAAAGAACCCTGGTTTCTTCCTAAATCTAGAAGAGGAATGGTTACCACCCTCCCCCACCCGGGGAATTGTTTTGGGGGCCTTTTGAGAACTCGTTATCTTTAAGTTTATCTCTCCCGTCTTTCTTCTGATGAGAACCCTGACCACCTTTTTGGGTTTCCCCTCAGATGTCATCTTGGACACTTTGGTGCTAATCCAGAGGTCCACCTCCTCAGCAAGCTTCCTCGGATCAGTCAGCTTGCTATCTAATAAGTGCTGGCGCAACTCTGTAAAAGAAATACTGAGCATATGCTCTCTCAGAATCAAGTAATATAACCCTTTGCAATCATCAACTTTGCTGTCCCGCACCCATCCATCCAGTGCCATATTGGAGAAATCATAACAATCTACCCAAGTTTGAGTGGGAAGTTTGGTGCTGTCCCCAAACCTCTGAGGGTATTTCTCAGGGTTCAGCACAAACTTGGCCAGTAAAGCAGCTTTCATGAGTGCATTGACATTCCTATCCTGTGGAGCTAGTGTGAGAAGTGTGTCCCTCCCCATTGCTGATACATAAAACCACAAGGCCGCCCTCAGTGCTCCTCAGAGGACCCATGGGCTGTTAGTGCAACTTCATAGTCAGCCAACCACTTGTCAATGTCATCTCCCACCACAAACCATGGCACCACATTCTTGGGTATACACACCTTTTTCTCCCCAACAGGTCCTGTATGTATGCTGCCACCATCACTGCTGGACTCAGGCTGTCTCGTCTTGATCTCTAGCTCCTTGAGACTCACTTCATCAGCCAACAAAGTTTCTTCTCAGCCAAGACTCTCTCTGCTGCAGCCTTTTTGGCTTCTCTCTCTGCCTTCCTTTCCTCCTGTTGAGCCTCAATTTTAAACCTTGCCTTCTGCAATTGAAACTCTCTCTCCTCTCTCCTTTCCTCTGTGGTTACGCCTTGATCAGAGACACTGCTCCCTGGTTTGGCAGGGGGCACAATTGCAGTGGTAACATCACCCACTGATGGCAAAAAATCCTGTGAGGAGCCATCGTCTGGACCCTCCTCCTTAGCACCCTCCTGTGAATGGGCTTCTGCCCAGGCCCTCAGCGCCATTTGAAATTCCTCCTTTCTGGAGGCACCTTGGGTGGGTACTTCCATATTCCTGCAGAACCGTTTCAGCTGTTTGACAGTATATGTCTCCAACAGGGCTAGGTCAAAATATACTGCTTGAGACCCAGCCTGAGACATGTTGAGGGAGGATTTTAGTTAGAAAATTGTCAGGAAAAACTAAATTGCAAAAAGAGATAAAATTCAAGTTGACCTTCAACTGTTTGTAGGTAGTGAATCTACTGTATGACACTGCACAAATACAAGTCCTAGCACACCGCTGCCACCAATGTTAGAAATGGGGTCTTTGGTTGGCAGTCAGGTTACCCCCTGTCCAAGCAAGGACCCTCACTTTAGTCAGGGTAAGTCTCACACAATCCAAATTATCCCGTGCCCACCCTCTGGTAGCTTGGCACTGAGCAGTCAGGCTTAACATAGAAGGCGATGTGTAAAGTATTTGTGCAATAAAGCATACAACAACACCATATAGCACCACAAAAATACACCACACAGTGTTTAGAAAAATATATAATATTTATCTGATAGGATGTAGGTTAAAATGATTAAAATGCAATAAGTATATGTTGAGAGATCACTGAAAAGTGATATAAAGTGCCTTAAGTCTTGTAAAAGCAAACAAAGGCCCTCATTACAAAATTGGCGGTAAATCCTGCCTACCGCCGTGTAGAAAACCGCCAACACACCGCTGCTGCGGCGGAATTCCGCTACAGCTATTATGACCCACAGCACGGACACACACCAAAATCCAGACAACCACACAAGTCCGCCACACCAAAGTTCAGTGATAAACTGGCGATGACAAAACTGACACCATCACGCCAACAGGAATACGCCCACACTATCACGACCCACGAATCTGCACTCAAAATACACACACATTTACAAAACACAACCACATTGGACAATTCCAAATACACACACCTGATACACATACACACACCACTCCCACACACTCAATACAATATAAAACACACACCCACATCACCCACAAACTCCTACGAAAAAAATTGAGAAAGAAGCCCAAAGAGAGACACCACCATCAACAATACTAGCATCCACAGCCACACAACACCATCACTCACACAACATCCACGCACCTCAGACAACACACACAAACACATCCCCTCACATATCACAACACACACCACCTCTCACATCACCCACACCACACCACGGAACCACAAAGACACCACAGGTTCTCTGAGGAGGAGTTCAGGGTCATGGTGGAGGAAATTGTCCGGGTAGAGCCACAGCTATTCGGATAACAGGTGCAGCACACCTCCATAGCTAAGAAGATGGAGCTATGGCACAGAATCGTAGACAGGGTCAACACAGTCAGACAGCATCCACGAACTAGGGATGACATCAGGAAGAGGTGGAACGACCTACGGGGGAAGGTGTGTTCTGTGGTCTCAAGACACCAGATTGCGGTTCAGAGGACTGGCGGCAAACCCCCACCTCCTCCCCCACAACTAACAACATGGGAGGAGCATGTCTTGGCTATATTGCATCCTGAGGGCCTTGCAGGAATAGCAGGAGGAATGGACTCTGATAAGTCAAATCTTAACAATTACATCCCCCACCCTACCTGCATGCTATCACATACCCCACCCTCACCCTCACCCCATCACTCCAACACCTTACAAATGTCCCACTATCACAACCCACACATCCCAACACCAAGCCCTGCATGCAACACCAAAGCATGGACACCCATCACCAAAGCATGTCCATTACAGATACCCACACAGATCCCCAAACCAATTATCACACAAGGTCCTACACAAAAATGCAAGCACTGGAGTACAAGGTCACCCACCCATTGCACACGATGGCACAGACAGATGCAATAATCATGCATTTACACCAGTGCAGGACCCCTACCCAACATCACCGGACAGGCATGTCCACTCACCCCACAGAAGAGGCGCACAGTGATGACAGCAGCTCTGTCCAACTGGATCAAGATGACCAACCCGGCTTATCTGGGACCTCGGGACAGTCGGTTCCCTTGAGACTGGCACAAGCCACCACAGAGCCTCTCCTCTCAGGAAACACCAGCACAGCACCCCCCCAGCAGGCCCATCCCTCTGTCCTCAGGACACGTCAAGCAGCAGTGTATCCACCACTACAGGGAACCCAGGCAAACCCACCAACCCAAGAAAATCAGGGACCTGGGGGCAGTGGTCACACGGTTTGGGGGACAGAGGCACAGGATAACAGGGGAACTGGGAGGACTGCTGTGCGACAGGGGGAGGACAGGCCCAGAGAACCCACTCTCCACGAGGCCCTCTCCAACATCATTGGAGCATGCCATCATTCCCAGGACACAATGGCAACGGTACTGTCCAAGTTACAGGAGACCCAGCAGCTGCAGGAGGAACAGTATTTGGGGATCAGGGAGGAACTTAAGTCCATCAACACCACCCTTGTCACCATTGTAGGGGTGCTGAAGGACCTTGTCAACACCAGGAGGGACACTGTGGCTCAACAAGGGGCCCCTGACAGTAGCCTGGATGAGGAACAGCCCACCACCTCCACCGGCGCTAGTGGACAGGAGGCACCGCCACAGGACCACAACACCAGCACCCCACCCCCTGCAGAAGGAGAACCACCCCGCAAACGGTCCCTGAGATCCAGGACAAAGACAGAGAACAATGCCAAGACCCCTGCCAGGAAATGAGACCCCCCTGAATGTCATCCCTCTGTCCCACTTCGTCACCCTGTCCATCAATCAACTGCCCTAGCTCCACTTCCTATGCCCCTTTGGACAATGCACCTGTGAAACAAATAGACTGGACTCTGCCATGGACAATCCTCCACCATCACCCCTGCCCATTTTACAACCCCCTCCACTAATTTGCACTGAAATAAACACCCTTGAATCACAAAACAAGCTGGAGTCAGTCTGTGCTTTCACATGTGTATTTGCAATAACTATGGAATATAGCAATGTCGATTGTATTGTCAACTTACCGATGTAACACAGCTCTAGTCCATGAGGTAATATAGCAGAGGTTACACAGTGGGACCCACATCCGTGAAATGGAAAGGCAACGTGACAAGTCAAGGTCCATACACTGGGTGAAAGTGACAGACATATGATAGGTCTAACAATTGTATGAGAGGTATGAGGCAGTGACATCTTCTTACCTGTGTCTCACTGGAAGTATTGCTGGATAACGTGTTTTCTGTTGTCGATATCCTCTTCTTCTGCCTTCTCTTCTTCACTGTCCACAGGCTCCACAGCGGCCACAATACCTCCTCCTGGACCATCCTCCTGCAGAAAAGGAACCTGTCGTTGCAATGCGAGGTTGTGCAGCATACAGCAGGCCACGATGATCTGGCACACCTTCTTTGGTGAGTAGTATAGAGAACCACCTGTCATATGGAGGCACCGGAACCTGGCCTTCAGAAGGCCGAAGGTCCTTTCGATCACTCTCCTAGTTCGCCCATGTGCCTCATTGTAGCGTTCCACTGCCCTTGTCCTGGGATTTCTCACTGGGGTCAGTAGCCATGGCAGGTTGGGGTAACCAGAGTCACCTGCTAATGTCGAGCGACAACAGTTAGACACACACTAACCCTTAGGGACAACCCCAGAGTCAGACAACTATTCACACTGTATAGGGTACTTGTCTTCACCTATTAGCCACACACAGTGCCTCTGGAGTTGCCCCATCACATAAGGGATGCTGCTATTCCTCAGAATGTAAGCGTCATGCACTGATCCAGGAAACTTGGCATTCACATGGGAGATGTACTGGTCGGCCAAACACACCATCTGCACATTCATTGAATGGTAGCTCTTCCGGTTTCTGTACACCTGTTCACTCCTGCGGGGGGTACCAAGGCCACATGTGGCCCATCAATGGCACCTATGATGTTGGGGATATGTCCCAGGGCATAGAAGTCACCTTTCACTGTTGGAAAATCCTCCACCTGAGGGAAAACGATGTAGCTGCGCATGTGTTTCAGCAGGGCAGACAACACTCTGGACAACACGTTTGAGAACATAGGCTGGAACAACCCTGATGCAATGGCCACTGTTGTTTGAAAAGACCCACTTGCCAGGAAATGGAGTACTGACAGGACCTGCACTAGAGGGGGGATTCCTGTGGGATGGCGGATTGCTGACATCAGGTCTGGCTCCAACTGGGTACACAGTTCATGGATTGTTGCACGATCAAGTCTGTAGGTGACTATTACATGTCTCTCTTCCATTGTCGACAGGTCCACCAGCGGTCTGTACACCGGAGGATGCCGCCATCTCACCACCTGCCCCAGCGGACGTGCCCTATGGACGAGAACAGCGAGCAGAGAGTCAGCCAACACTGAGGTATAACTGAATGTCATTAGCAAGCATTTGTAAATGCGCAATGTGCCTGTTACTGTGTGTATGCAAGGCCTAGATAGGTGTGACGCAGTTATTATTAATGCCATGTGGCACCCTGAAATGGCGGCTGCCTGACCTGTAAGGTGGGACAAGGGGATATGAGGTAACTGCGCTGGCGTGGTACACCGTCACGGTAGACGGTCGAAGACCGCGGCGCAATCCTGCTTTGGTTAACATTGGACTCTATGGGTCCCAGGAGCCAATGACGATGTACGCCGGCGGTGACGGTACGCACCACCGCGGACGTGACCGCCATTTTCTGTCTGTTCACTCACTTGATACCTGACCTTCGACAGGAGAGGACCAACAATGCAAGTGCTGCTATGACCTCACTCTGTAAGTGACGATGGCTCCTGTGTCTGGGGAAAGGGCCCCTTCCTTCACTTCGGAGGAGTTGCAGAAGTTAGTGAATGGGGTCCTCCCCCAGTACACGCCACTCTAAGGTCCTCCAGGCAAACAGGTGAGTACACTGTGAGCATGCTGCATGGGCAATGCCTGTTTGGAGTGGTGTGGATGGAAGATACATGGGGGGGACTGAGGCCTGCATGTGCGGATGGTGAGTGTATGTGCGTCAGGGCAAGGGTGGGAACGTGGGCCAATGACTGTGACGGTCCCGACGGTTAAAGTTTCTCTAGGTCAGCGGCCACCAGAAGAAGGATATTTGGTGTGCCATCGCCAAGGACTTCCGGACCCTGGGGGTCCACCACAGACGGAGCACCCACTGACGTAAAAGATGGGAGGACATTCGCCGCTGGAGCAAGCAGACGGTGGAGGCCCAGCTGGGGATGGCCTCCCAAAGTGGGAGGGGTGCCCATCGCACCATGAACCCCCCGATGTTCCGCATCCTGGCCGTGGCGTATCCGGAGTTGGATGGGCGCTTGAGGGCATCACAGCAGCCACAAGTGGGTGAGTACCATCACATCCATCTGACTCTGCATGCATTATGAGGTGTCTGGGTGGGGGAGGTGGGCAGTGGTTTACCCTAGGCCAGGGCGAGCTTTGTAAGCAAGGACCCTTCGTGAGACAGGCTATGTGGTACCACAACCCCACCAGTGGTAAGAGCCTAGTCAGGCTCCTGTGACTTCCATGTGTGCAGCAATCGGGCATAGGGTCTGTACCCCATGGCCCTGTGATTACTCTAGGAACTCTAAGTGCATGGCGTAGTGCAGAGGTCTGCTGTGTTTGTAGTGTCCGCCAACGGTAGTGGTATTGCATGCACTGAACATGTCTTTCTTCTGTCTTTACCCTACTCTTCTTTTGGTCTCCCTGTTCTTGTGTGCAATAGCATCATCAGGCGGAGGAGCAGTGGCACCGGAGCAGTAGGGAGCTGCATCCCACTTGGCTCTGGAGGGCCAGACAACGGAGTCTGAAGCCACCAGTGGGAAGGAGGGTGACGGGAGCTCAACGGCAGAGACAGGAGGTGACTTCAGCAACAGCGACTCCTCCTCTGATGGGAGCTCCCTTGCAGTGGAGTGCCCCTCTGTGCCCCCCGCATCAACAGGTACAGCCGCCACCCTCCCTACCAGCACCGCCCTCCCAGCAACTCCTCAGCGTGTGTCCCGTGGCCGCTCACCCAGGAGGGTGGGCATCTCATTCGCCCCAGGCACCTCAGGCTCTGCCCCAGTCAGCACTGCTGCCCTCAGTGAGGAGGCTATTGACCTCCTGAGATCCCTCAATGTTGGGCAATCTACCATTGTGAATGCCATCCAGGGTGTCAAGAGACATTTGCAACAAACAAATGCAGATCTGGAGGGCATTCATTCTGGCCAGGCAGCCCAACAGAGAGCATTTCAGGCTCTGGCCTCAGCACTGATGGCAGCCATTGTCCCCGTGTCCAGCCTCCCCCTCCAACTTCCTCCACCCAGAGCCAATCCCCTGTACCTCAGCCTATCCCAAGCACACCATCAGACCAGCATGCACACACCTCATCACACAAGGGTGGCTCAGGCAAACATTAGCACCACACATCCCACAGGCACTCACACAAGCATCATTCCCATGCAGACATACCAACATCCACTGCCTCCACTGTGTCCTCCTCCCTCCCTGTCTCATCTCCACTCATGCCTGCATGCACTACATCCTCAGCCACTACCTCCATCACCAGCACACCCCTCACCACACACCACCCACGTGCACTCACCACCCCCACTGCCATTTACACATCCCCTGTGTCCTCTCCCAGTGTGTCTGTGAGCCCACCTCCCAAAGTACACAAACACAGGCACACACCTACCCAACAGCCATCCACCTCACAACAGCCTCCAGACCATGCACCTTCACCCAAATTCAGCATTCGTACACCTCCTACAACCACTACCTCTTCCTCCACTCCCAAACCCACTCCATCTACCCGTCCCAGTGTGTCTGTTAGACAGGAAAAATGTTTTTCCTGTCTAACATTAACCTCTTCCCTGCACCTCCCCTCCCGTCCGTCCCCTAGGGCCAGGCTTTCCGGGTCCTAACTCAGCACCTCAGCCACCACATCACTGGGCACAGTGGGCCCAGCAACAGCAGGCTTTTGGAGTGCGCCAAGCATCAGGGCAGCCACGTAGCAAAAGGCAAGGACATTCCGCCACCTGCGAAAGTAAAAAAAAGAAAACACCTGCCTCCAAGACAGCTGCGCCACCATCCAAGGTGGGGAAGGGCCAGAAAATCAAGGGCAGGTCAGGAGAGGGCATGGTGACACAGACTATGGGACCAGTGTCACACCTTCTATCCATGTCGACGGCAACCGGTACGGCGGAAAAGACCGCCACCTGCACCGCCACATGCACTGCCACCAGCACCGCCACCAGCACCGCAGTCACTGAGCCTGCCACCAGCACCGCAGTCACTGAGCCCGCCACCAGCACCGTCACCACAGAGCCCGCCACCAGCACCGATGCCACAGAGGCCGCCGCAAGCACCGCTGCCACAGAGTCAGCTGCCAGCACCAATGCCACAGAGGGCGCCGCCAGCACCGCTGCTACTGACACCGCCACAAGCACCGCCAGCGGCCCCTGAGCCAGTGGCACCACCGCAGACATGGCTGCCATCCTCAGTGGTCAGTCGACCGAGCCTGGTGGTCAGTTCCAGGAGCCTGGGCAGCTTTCATGATGCACCACATTCAGTGGAGAAAGGCATCCACTACCTCTCTCCTTGGTAGGATGAAGCACTCTGGGCAGAAAGCCCCCTCTAGAACCAGTGGAGTATCACATCCACTACCTCTGTCCTTGGCAGGATGAAGCACTCTGGGCACAAAGCCCCCTCCAGAACCAGTGGAGTATCACATCCACTACCTCTGTTCTTGGCAGGATGAAGCACTCTGGGCACAAAGCCCCCTCCAGAACCAGTGGAGAAAGGCTTCCACCAGAGAGACTGTGGCTTTGCATTCCCCAGGATGAAGCAGTGGGCATACCACCCACCGGAGAGACTTGAGAGACTGTGGCTTTGCACTCCCCAGGATAAAGCAGTGGGCAAACCACCCACTTGAAAGACTTGAGAGACTGTGGCTTTGCACTCCCCAGGAAAAAGCAGTGGGCAAACCACCCACTGGAGAGACTTGAGAGACTGTGGCTTTGCACTCCCCAGGATAAATCAGTAGGCAAACCACCCACTGGAGAGACTTGAGAGACTGCAGCTTTGCACTCCCCAGGACGAAGCAGTGGGCAAACCACCCACTGGAGAGACTTGAGGGACTGTGGCTTTGCACCCCTGAGGATGAAGCAGTGGGCAAACCACCCACTGGGGAGACTTGAGAGATTGTGGCTTTGCACCCCCCAGGATACATCAATGGGCATGGAGCCCCCACGTGGAGCAGTGGCGTCATGCACTCATCCGGCTGAGGTGCCCCCCCTTCCCTTCACCCTTCCCCCTGACGTGCCTGTTTCTTGTTCTCTCTATTTGAAGTCTGGTATCGAGTGTGGGCCTCGCCCATGCATTTTTGGGCCCAGTGGTCCACGGACAATAATTGGTGCACTATCCGGACTTGTGTAGTTGGTGTACATAATAGTGTAAACTGTATTTTGAGTTTTGACTACTGTTTTTTTCATGATTACAATCGTTCAACTCATTTCCTTTTGTCCTTGCGTTCTTGAATGGGGGTGGTGGGGTGTAAATGTAATGTTGCAGCATGTATTTGTGTGTATGTTGTAGTGGGTGAGGGTGGGGGTGTTGCATGTGTGTGTCACTCTCTTTTCCCTCGCCCCTCCCCTGTGTTGTAGGTGCAGTACTCACCGTGGTCTTCGTCGCCGTCTTTGTTGCTCCTGATAGAGAATCAGGAATACCATCGCAGGGAGTATTTGGAGTTCTGGCTCCATGGCGTCCTGGTTCCTCATGGGGTGTGGAGAGGTGAGTGTTTTCCCTTCCAAGTCCTGTTTCTGCTGTGTTTTTGTTCGCGTTGTTTCCGCCCCGGAAAAGTTGGCAGATTGGCCTCTCATAATAGTGTGGGCGGTACATTGTCTTCCACCTGTCTGTTGGCGGTGACTGCCAAGCTGTTTGTTAGTACCGCCGTGGCGGTCAGAGTGTTGAAGTGGCTGTCTATGTTGGCGGTTTCCGCCATGTCGTGATTCCATTTTGTTTTCCGCCGGCCTGTTGGTGGTATTACCGCCACTTTAACACCAGCCACCAGGGTTGTAATGAGGGCCAAAGTCTCTTTCAAGCACAAAGTACCTGGTTCGCGTGAAAAATCTCTGCAAAGAACCACACAGGACGAGATGTGTGGATCAAAGGGGTTTGTATCGATTTCTCAGGCTGCACACAGCAATGCATTGTTTAGTTTTCACGCAGGGACGGCTGTGCATCGATTTCTGGCACTCTGTCATGGATCCTCTTCGAGTTGCGGGGTTTTCAGATGCCCCTGGGACGATGCGTGGATTTCCTGCACTGGCAGGATGAAGTCACAGGAGTTCCGTCGATCCGGTGGGCGTAACTTCGAAATTTCTACCGTACGTCAGGCACTGCATTGATTCCTCTCTGGAAGTTGGGCTGTGTCGTTCCGGCTCAGATGTTGGTCGATCTAATGGGCCGTGCGTTGAATTTCTTGTCGCTACACTGGTGCTGCGTCAATCTTCTCATTGCAAATTCGGGCTGCGTCATTCCGGTTCGGTGAGCGGTGAAATTTTCACTGCGATGCAGGCAGGCCGTCATTTCTGGCAGGCTGTGCGTCGAATTTCACTGTACAAGGAGTCCTTCTTGTTGAGATGAACTATTTTTGGTCCTGACACTTCAGGGAACAGGAGGCAAGGGCTATCCAAGCCCTTGGAGAGCACTTCTTCACCTCAGAAAGAGAGCAGCAAGGCAGTAGGGAAACAGCAAGGCAGCAGTCCTTCACAGAAAGCAGACAGGTGAGGTCTTTGGGCAGCCAGGCAGTTCTTCTTGGCAGGATGCAGTTTCTGGTTCAAGTTTTTTCTCCAAGAAGTGTCCGAGTTGGTAGGGGCAGAGGCCCTGTTTATATACCCAAATGTGCCTTTAAAGTGGGGGAGACTTCAAAGAGTGGCTTAGAAGTGCACAAGGTCCTCTTTCAGTTCCATCCTGTCTGCCAGGTTCCCAGTAGGGGGGGTGGCAGTCCGTTGTGTGAAGGAAGACCCTCCACCCTCCCAGCCCAGGAAGACCCATTCAAAATGCAGATATATGCAAGTGAGGCTGAGTATCCTGTGTTTGGGGTGTGTCTGAGTGAACGCACAAGGAGCTGTCAACAAAACCCAGCCAGACGTGGATTGGAAGGTACAGAAAGATTTAAGTGCAGAGAAATGTTCACTTTCTAAAAGTGGCATTTCTAAAATAGTAAGATTAAATCCAACTTCACCAGTCAGCAGGATTTTATATTACCATTCTGGCCATACTAAATGTGACCTTCGTACTTGTTTCAGATCAGCAGCTACCACTCAAACAATGTATGAGGGCAGCCCCAATGTTAGCCTTTGAAGGGAGAGGCCTTACAGCAGTGTAAAAACAAATTTAGGAGTTTTACTCTACCAGGACATGTAAATTACACAGATACATGTCCTGCCTTTTGCCTTCACAGCACCCTGCCCTATGGGTTACCTAGGGCATACCTTAGGGGTGTCTTATGTGTAGAAAAAGGGGAGCTTTAGGTTTTGCAAGTACGTTTAAATGCCAGGTCGAATTGGCAGTGAAACTTTGGAATGGCAGGCCTGAGGCAAGGTTAAGGGGCTACTTAAGTGGGTGGCACAATCCGTGCTGCAGGCCCACTGGTAGCATTTAATCTACAGGCCCTGGGCACAGATAGTGCACTCTACTAGGTACTTATAAGTAAATTAAATAGTCCAATTGGGTATGATCCAGTGTTACCATGTTTAAAGGGAGACAGCATATGCACTTTAGCACTGGTTAGCAGTGGTAAAGTGTGCAGAGTCTTAAACCAGCAAAATCAGTATCTAAAAAGTGGAGGGAGGGAGGCAGGCAAAAAGTTAGGGGTGACCACCCTTAGGCTGTCAGGTCTAACATCAGGCAAATAACAGCCACGATGTTTGACACTTAATTATGGACTTAATACTCTTTCCACTTTTTCCTGCATTTGACGCATAATTTGCAAATTACCCTTACAAATAGTACACGTCACATTGTCTTGCTAAAGTGGATAATTATATCAGAGGTGCCAAGGTCCCAGCTTGGTTAAGGAGTCCTACAACATGATTGTCACACGTGTAGACCTACTACAACTACTGGGGATGTGAAATACAAACATATTCCAGTGTGTAAAGTGACTTCAGATGGTAACATTCCTTTTACAAAGCCACTGCGTCAGTTCCTAAGCCTGACCCATCTCAGGCTTTGCGAGACGCATCTTGAAGAAGTGTCACCAAATATAAAACTTATGGATATCACTGCGTCAGTAGTAAGTGATTCTTTTCTGGCAGAATGCCCATTCTGTATAGATTAAAATCTGTGAGTGGCAGCCAATTCCCATTTAGGTTTTCTCTCACGCAGGCTTCGAATAAAGTGACACAACTGATTAAAGGCCTCAACCTTTAAATATGGAGCTACAAAAGCACTTCTGGTACATCAAAGAAGATTGCAGTCAAGGCTGCGCAAACTCCCTGTAAATATGCCCCGTGGTTTCCTGGCTAGGGGAAGCTATAGAGTTCAGGCACACTCAGGTTTCACAAACGGCTCACAGGGGTGGGGAAAGTAAAATTATTGGTCCATTGATCCCTGCATCTCACAGTTACACTGACATGGCGGCTGGACACAGAAGGGTGATATGGTCTAATAGTAGAGGAATGGAAAGGTGAAAGAATTCTGGAAGCTTTGATTTACTTTCTTCCTGAACTCTAATCACTGATGTTGTAGAAAGTGGGAAAGTGGATCAAACATTCCCCAGAAGTCGTAATACTTCTGTGGATGACTTGAATCTCACAATGCAGGCAGAGCTAGACCACTGCATAGCCAGGAAAGGAGGATAAGCAACTCTATAATTTTATAAATGCTATGGCCTGACAGACATCTGGCAAAACTTTCATCCAGGGGAGAGGCAGTATTCATATATCTCAGGAGGCATGCAGTCATGTTCTTCACTGTATTATTTTTTAGTGCTAATGACACAAAAAGCAAGATATGCAGGCACCACTGTTTTGCTGAGAAGCATCTCGGACCACTCCCCTCTATCCACTAGACTAAAAATGAAAATACAAGTTCATAAGGTAGGTTGGAAGCTGAACCATGGGATCTTTGAAACTGGAAATCTACGAGCCAACTTTTTATTGAAACACAGGGGTGGTTGACTCTGCTGTGACGATGTGGGGAGCACACAAAATGGTCATTGGAGAGCACCTTATGGGTGCCTCAACAGGGAGATGTAAACAATAACACAAGGCCATGTTTGACATTGAACAACAACAGCTGACTAGGTGGGAGGCTGAATTTCTACAGGATTCCAATGATGAACTCTCCCATAGTATAGCAGAAAAACATTAGCCAGGGTAGAGTACAGGCAACTAGAGGATGACGATGAGAAGGCTCACAAGAGGGCTGAATAATATAAACTCTATGTTGTGGGTAATAAGGCCAGGAAGCTACTGGCATGGCTAGACAGAGGGAGGGAGGAGAGATATGGTGCAGGGTTTGTAGAAATTTGAGGGCACCACACTCAACACTGCAAGGATATTACAAATGGTTTTGCCAGATATCTGAGAAATCTATACCATCCAAGGAGGGTAGGGATTCCACAGGCACTGCTACAATTTGTAGTAATATTTTGTGATATGCCAGAGTTGTGCACAAAATACAAACCAATGGAGGTGGCAGAAGCCATCATACAACTCAAAATTAGCAAAACACTTTGCCTTAATGAACTCCTACCATAACTTTTCAAATGTCTAAGCAGAAATTATCTGAACCTTCACACAGAAGTTCGATGAAGCTAGAAGGGTGGGAACCCTCCCAAGAGACCTTTGTATGGCAAATATTGTTTTAATTCACAATAAAGGACAACTGGTGGATGAGTGTGCCTCCTACAGATCTATTTCTTTAAGTAATGTTGAGTTCACAATTGTGGCAAAAATATTGTCTACCCACCTTTATGAGATGGTTAATAAATAGATAGTTCCAGACTAATCTGGGTTTGTGCCACACAGATCACCACAACACAATCTGCAGCGTCCTTATGATGTCATGGACAGATCCAAAGCCATATGGGAATATATGGTGATACTTTCTCTGGACCACTGAAAGGCTTTTGACTCTCTCAAATGGCCTTATCTGATGGTGATTCTGCTCAGGATGGACTTTTGACCAGAGTTCATTTCATGGATCAACTTATTGCACAAAGGTACCATCACAAGCATTAGGGTGAGTGGGACATTGTCGCTGGATTTCTGGTTTGGTAGAGGGACAAGACCAGGCTGCTCACATTCACACTATTCTTGCCCTGGCAATTTAGCCGCAGCCAGCTGGGCACAATTTGATGCACAGATACATGGACTTAGAAAGGGCCAAGATTGAGAGGATCTTAAATCTCTCTTTGCAGATGATATTCTGCTCTATCTAGCTAACCCTGAGCAGTCCATCCCTAGATTTCTAGACATCCTGCACATATGCAGAAAATACTCAGTGCTACATATTAATTGGCAAAAGTCGGTAGGGTTTCCCTTCACAGACTGGAAGTAGTCCACTAATTGGAAATGCCTAACACAACATACACAAGCAAGATTTAAATACCTCAGTAACTATGTCAATACTAACGAAAAAGACTTCACGCAAAATAATCTGTATAGAACCCTGGATGAATATCGGACCGAAGTTGAACATTTAGATGAAGCTTCTGATATCAGTCCTGGGAAGGGCAGCACTATATAAAATGATTACTCTCCCCAAGTTCTTCTGTATGTTACAAAACACACATTTGAGGTACACAACAGCTTATTTTCTGGGGTGGATGCTGTAATCAGAATACTGCTGGGGGACACTTATGAGAAATCCCTATCAGGAGGGAATAGCCTACCAGACCTGCAACTGTATCGCCAGGCATCCAAACTGATAGTTGTAAAAGCCTGGGACTTTGCTCCACAACAAGAACCATTCTTAAAGGCAGTTTTGAGATAGATGGTGCCAAGGGGATATTTGAAGGCATTATATGGTGGCCACACCAAGTCCAGGTGAGACTCCTCTACAACCAAGCTGATCAAGATTTGGCAGCAAACTGTGAGGGCAAAAGGGTAGTGAGCCAAAACCACACTAGATACAGATACACACTTATGGGACTTTGCTGTACTCCAGGGACTCAGTAAGCTGGTGAGATTTCACAAGTGGGATTTTGTAGGCATGTCAAAGTTGGGTGACATAAGGAGTCCTGGAGGACTACCATCCTTCCCAGAGCTACAGAACATGTATAAACTTGTGGATACCACATATTTTAAGTGTCTGCAACTGAAACATTCTCTGGGCAAGTACAATGAGAGGCTGTTTGATATAGCAGTTCAGTCTCTCCTCGAATATAGGGTCCAGGCAGCACCTCTATATCACCTTACAATTTTGCACGTTTACAAAACACATATGAATAACTTCTAGCAATTTGTCACACTTCGCAAAGACCAGTGGGAACAGAATCTGGGGCATATGGATGATCCTGATTGGGGAGAAGCTTGTAGACATCAGGGGATGTGGCCATTAGATCACTCATACACTGTGTACAACTCATGATCCTTCACTAGTCTTACAATACTAGAACCCGACTGTTAAAAATGGTCAAGTCTCAGAGTGACAATTGCCTGTGGGGCTACAATTTCTCAGGTACACTACTCCATACTTTATGGAGTATACAATGCAGACTTTGGGATGTTACAGAGGTGGCTACTGAACTCGACTAATGAGTGTCTGGGGCGAACAAACAATTCCAAAATACAAGTTGGTATCCTGTAATATTGCAATAATAGAGGCTGTAGGAAATCTGGTTACTGGGAAAAACACTACTCAAACAGCAAACAATTCTTGTCAGGGTGAAAAACAGGCAAAACCCATATTAACCTGTGCTGTCCCCTCTGGTAGCTTTGCACAAAAACAGTCAGGATTAACTTAGGGGCAATGAGTAAAGTATTTATGCAGCACTTCAGACAGTAATAAAGTGAAAGCACCAATCAAATTAATATATTATTTGACACCAAAACCACAATAATCCAATTAGTAGAGTTAGACATATGCAATTTTAAAGGCTTTATGAAATTCAAGCTTAAAGAAGGAAAAAGCGCTAACCAATGTTATCTGGTGTGAAAGACCAATTCAAGTCACAAGTTCAGGCTGACAGTGATGGAGCACAGGTTGGATACAGGACTAAATTTAGTCAGGTGAAAAGTACCTTTTGGCCTGAGCATTAAGATGAAAAGTCCTTGAGTTGGGATGTCCGGGCTGGCATCAAGAAGCCATTATTGCGGTGCTGCAATACAAGGTCCAGCATCAAGCTTCATTGCTCAGCAGCAGGTCAATGAGCCTTTGAAGAAGACTGGGTAGTGACGGGACAATGAGCCAGCGACAAAGAGATGCAATATCCTTCATCCGAGAGAGAGCTGTCGGGTTTTGTGAAGAATTGAGACTGGGCTGCATTGTGCTGCACTTCAGTGGATAGCTTGCTGCATAGCACTGCATCAAGATGCATGGAGTTGCCTCAACATCAAAGAAGACTGTTATGTCACTGTGGCTTGAACAGAGGAGCCAGCCGACTGACCCTTGGAGATTACCTGGACTCTTTGGTCCACAGAGGCATGCTGGATTTATCAGGGCAGCTTGCAGCACCAGAGGATTCCTGGTGCAGCAAGGGAAGGCCTTGGGCAACAGAGCACTTCTCGGTCAGCAAGCTGGTCAGCAGGGCAGGCTTCACATATGGGAAGTCCTCCTTCCTGGCAGAGAACCCAGGTTCATAGATGATCTGAAGAGTTTGGTCCGAGAGCCCATTATTTTTACTTCTCACCCACTTTGCAGTAGGAGAAACCTCTAGAGTCCACCCCCTACAATTAAGTCTGGAATTTCCTTCCTCCCTGCCCGGCTCAAGCTTGTCTGTGGACACAAAAGACTAGTGTGAAAACCTTTGTGACTGTGCTGAGGAATCTACTGTGATGTACTAGTACAGTAGGTCACAGGTCCGCCCCCTCTGAGGTCAGAGATGGCCCATCTTGCCAAAACCTATTTACCCTTTTTCTCACTGTCTGGGAGCAATACACAAAGACCAACGACCAGCTACACCTGATCATGTGACCCAGATTTCAGGCTGCAAACACCAAATGGTTGGCACAAGAAAATTCCAACTTTCGAAAAGTGGTATTTTCTGAATTGTGACTTAAAATCCAACTTTACCTTTGAAGAGAGTTTAAAATTACAATGGTTTGAAAGTTATCACTTATTAAATGTGATAAGGTAACACAATGTTATCCTACTGGAGAGGCAGGCCCTGCAGTAGTAAAAAACAAATTTAGGAGATTTTCACTATTAGGACATGTAAAAGCTGAAAGTATATGTCCAACTCTATAAATATATTGCACCCTCCCCTATAGGCTGTTTAGGCTTGACCCTCAGGGTAACTTATATGTATTAAAAAGAAACGTTTAGGCCTACCAAAAGGATTATTTTGCCAGGCCAAAACAGCAGTTTAAAATGCACACACAAGCTGCAGTGGCAGGCCTGAGACATGGTTACAACAGCTGCTTACATGGGTAGCAAAATAATTGCTGGGTACACGTAGTACCACTTTACTAGGGATTACAGGTAAATTAAGGGTGCTAATTGTATGTAAGCCAATTTTACCATGTTTAGGAGAGAGAGAAAACACAAATATTTTAGCACTGCTATGCAGTGGCAGCATGCGCAGAGTCCTAAGGCCAGCAAAAACGAAGTCAGCAAAAACAGGAGTATTAACGTCAGAACATTGGGAGGAAACCATGGCAAGGAGTGGTCTTGGAATATGGACTGGTGTATGCCTGTAGAAGAAGCAATGTACAAGGGTGGCCTCAAAAGCACACCAAGGTCTGGGGCCTATGGAAAGAGGCCCAGAATTCCACATAAGACTGGCTAAGGGTCATGATTTTTCTTGCCTCAATTTTCAGATGGAGATGGATCAGGGAAACTGCACCTGCCCATTTGGCTAAAGATTGTATATCCCACTGCTATGTATAATTGATATGTGGTAAACTGTATTTAAGGCTTGCTATGGTGAAGGAAATGCCAAAGCGGTTAAGATAAAAGTAACATTTATTCCAAAAAAATAGGAGCTCATGATCAGCAGCTCCTTCTTCTTCAAGCTCTTATTGCAACTCCCTTCTTATTAGGATTGGAACCCAAAGAAAGAGAAGGATGGAACATGGAATTCAACACAGAGGAAAACATATGATGTAACAGGAAGTGTATATGTACACAAAATATAGATAGGACTATATCCATCACTCTACAAGGCTGCATGTTGTGGCACTGTTATACCGACATTTGATTTCAAGATCTTTTGTTACTGCTATGAAAAACTTAGGGGCTCATTTACAAGTCCCTTGTGCTGCCCTAGCATAATTTATTCTGTTGCTATGGTGACGCAGAACAGTCCCCCACCCCGTGCTGTATTTATCAAGTGGTGCAATGGTACCATTGAGCTAGTTTGTAAACGCTTGTGCCACATTATACCTGCACCAGGTATAATGTGTACAAGGGAGGCATTCCCCAGCAAGGAGGCCCTTACAATTTCAATGCATCATTCTAGCTTCATTTTTAATGTCTGCTTAGGCGAGGCATTAAAGTGATGCTGTGCTTTGTTTCATGGGCCTCCCTGCACTTTGGGGGGCTAGCGTAATTTGTTTTTATGCTAGTCTAGCAAAGCACCACAACTGCATCAGAAACTCTGATACAGATGTTCTAACGAGCGCCATGGGTGCTGAATTGTAAATACCTCTCTACTATGGTGTTGTTAATGGGGTGTAGGGCGACACAAGCAAACTGGTGCATCGTGAGTGATGCACCAGTTTGTAGTAAATGAAGCCAAAATAAAAATAGGTTGAAAATGATCCACTGAGCTCTGCTCTCCACGTTTATATTCTTGAAGGCATTAGTAACTAAGCATACTACTGCTTCTCACAGCATCACCCATTGAGCCAAGGCAGCCAGCCAGCAATGACAGAGAGCTGAGAACCGTCAAACAAACAGAACAACAGAACAATGGGGTATATATATATATTGTGACCCCTCTGACAGTCAGAGGAGAATAGCAGTAGTCAGATTGGTTGAAGAAAGATAAAAATGGATTGAGGAAAGTAAAATAGGTAAACTGGTGACAAGCACAGAAAGACAGATGGCAAACTAGGCAGATTCTCCAATCACTTAGGACACCCATAATCCTCAAAGCACATTCACAATAGGTAAATTCACCCCAGGATGGTACCTTTTTGAACTACCTATTTTTTGATGAAGTAATGTTCACCTTGGGGCGGAATGAATATTTTCTTGCACGTTCTCAACTCTCTGCAAAATATGATCTAATTAATGACTTGTAAGTAAATATGTATTCAGAGAATTAGAAAAGCTGCTTCTCTGAGTTAACCAGAGTAGTTATTGATCTAGAAGTTCAAAACATGATGGGGGGGCGAGGTAATAGAAGATGAAAAGTCCTTGCAGCTCTTAAGCAGGAGAGACAGAGGCCAGAGCTAAAGGTTTACAGAGGTACTGTGTGGGTTCAACTTTCTGCGCTGACCCACTGGTTTGGGTCTTAGCTTAGCTTCCCAGACTCTGTTGCTCTTGAGGTGGGGGGGGGGAGGGGGAAATGAGCTGTGTCAGATTTTGAGGAAGACATTTGATATGAGACAAGTTTATATAATGATTTCTTCATAATAGTAACTTCTGCCGAAGCAGAGACATTTTACCTGTCGAGAACTGGTGCAGAAAACGTAGGCCAGGACAGCTAAAATGGGTGAAGGACAAATACTGCCAAACAAAGAGGGAAGCAAAGCACAAGCACCAAGGAACATCCCTCCCTAGGAGCAAGAATAGTACAGAGAAATGTACAACACAGACTGAACACTGCCAAAGTAAAAAAAGAACACCTATCCGTAAACAAAATAAGAAAAGGAAAACGTATGTAGCGGAATGAGAAACAAAGAAACAGCATGCAAAACCTCAAAAACTGTAGAAAACTTGAAATGAAATAATTATTGCAGAGTTTGATGGTTTTGTCTTTGTGGATTGTTGATTGCTAATTATTGAATGTTATTGATTATTGATTTTTGATTGAGATTTATTGATTTCTCTAAATTGATGAAAATTATGGAGAAGACGTGTCCGTAAACATCCAAGGTGACTGCCCCCGGTCCTTGGAGTCTGCCTATGTTGATGGGGAATGTTGTCATCATCCTGTTGGTAGGTTGGATGAAGTAGATTATGCACTTGCACAGCTTTAGCTAATTTTTTGCAGGTGATTGAGTTGTTTGTGAGATATTAGGAGAGCTGGCGTACTCTAAATTCTGTTGAAGAAGGGGTTTGTGTACTCCAAAGTGTGAGTAGGGAAGTTGGTGAACTTCACATGTGTGTGGCGCTTAGTTCTCAAAAAAATTATCCACTTGGTTGTTGGTATACAGACCCTGAGGTAGGTCTAAGACTCCGGAGTATATTAAAAGTGTGTTGAGACACTTGTTTTTTTGTTGTAATTTGTCTATTTAGTAGGCCATCCTGGCGTGGTTGGCAAGTCAAGTTTGTGAGTCAAATTGTGTGCAAGCTTTTTTTTTTTTACTGAGATTTGGCGAGTTCTATGCGCGCCAGGACAGCATCCATTTGTCAGTTGAAAGTAAAATTTGCAGGTCAAATTTTGCTTGCGAATCTGGGGAACTGAAAGGAAGAATAGCTGCTAAAGTGAAAAGCTGTCAGTGAAAATCTGTAAGGTTCCTGAGGCAATTGTATTATTCTACTTGTAGTAAATAGACAAATTTGTTTTTTTTATGTTTTAATGAAGTGCTTGCAAATAACATTGCATTAGTTTTGGATGTTTTTGAGTTTAAAAGGACAAGCCGCAAGACTTTGTCAGTTGCTGTGTGTAAGTGTGAAGTCATTTTGTGCTGCGCTAAGATATGTTGGTTAGTGAGAAGGGTCGCAAACGGATTGGTGTATAACTGTGAAGCACAATAGGTTGAGCAAGGAGACAAAGAGGATTGTGGGATTAAATGACTCTTCCTGCTTATTGATTTTTGACATGCAGTTGTGAAAATGAAGTTTTTCAAAGCTGTAAAAAGTGCTCTTAGAGGAGATTAATATATTCCAGCTATGGTAATAGAAATTTGTCCACCAGAAGGTAGTCCAGCATATATTGTGATTGAAGAGAAAGGTACTGGAGAACGCCTTTAGTTAAAACATTGTGCAAAATCACAAGAAAAGAAGGGAGCTTAGAGCTTCCTGAAAATGGGACATTTAATTTGAGTGATGTATGGTCTAAAGCCTCCACCAAGACCAGCTCAGTATGAGGCATTAGCAATCTGGGAGCTAGTGGCCAGACAACAACAAGCATTGAAATTTGAGAGAAAAATTAGAAGAGCAGAGAAGTCACTAGCAGAGGCTAGGTGGGACAGTGATCAAAGATAGTGGCGACCTGATACTTTACATTTTATTGGGATATTTCCTGCAACGTCTAAAGATAGTGAGAAAGATGCAAAGAAAGTTTTAAAGAAATCTAAAAAGATTTTTCCTTCATCAGATAAAGAGCAGACATCAAAAGAACGTGAAAGGTCTTTGATTAATAATGAGGAATCAGATGATGATGAGTTTATTTTATAGATATTAAAACATCGTCCACCTCCGCCATATGTGGCACAAGAGAATGGTCCAAATACTAGTGTTAATCCTTCTGCACCAACACAGGTTAACATGACACAGAGTTCAATACAGAGAAGTCTTAACATGATTAACAGTTCTACACATGTTAATACTAACATAACACATGGCTTAGTGCAGACTGGTCCTATAGTACAAATACCAATGCAGAGCAGTCTAAATCTGTACAGCTGCCACAATCTAGTGTTTCTTGGATTTATCCAAATGTGGCAACTGTGGAGGCAACAACAAATCTTACAGTGCCAACAGGACAGTTTTGCCAGAAACCAATGTTGATTCAGGCAGAGCCAACCCCGTTGTTACTACCTCAATTGCAGAACACAGGTGTAATGCAATCTCAGAATGTAAATGCCAGAATAAGTCCAGATGCAGTGTCTGTACCTGTCACAATTGGTCCACCCATACCTTTATATGCCCAGGGTAACAATGGTACAAATGGACCGTGAATCCTGAATCAGAATTTATGGGAGGAGGAATCAGTGATAATGCCAAAATAGGTACACCTGTGACACAGATTGTTGATGGCACAAGGTCATTGATAGACTGGAGTCCTTTCAGAAGTTCTCTGAATACTCCTCTGAATAATCCTTTGAATACTGGGGCAGGATCACCTTTTGGTGCTGGCTCGAGGTCATTGACACCTCAACCTCTGAGTCTAGCTGTACAACAGTTACCTAGTACTCAGCCTAATAACATATCATTACAAGGGTTGACAGCTCAACAATTAACCCAGTGGTTAGAAAAGCTGAATACCTCACAAGATACTTCTAGTGGAGGGAATTATATTAACTACACTAGGCTTTCAATGGAAGTGAGTGAACCTGTTGAGGGAACCATGGGTGTAAAAAGGTTAGAGTCCTATACTGAGGAAGAATTCAGATATGTGTGCCCAAAGATTACAAAAGCAGGTGAGATACATCAACAGTTAGCTGATGTAGCAGACAAATAACGGATAGATGTATCAAAAATGAGACATTTGAAAAGAAGTTATATGTTGGTTTTTGATGTAAAAGATTTTGAACACATGAGATCTACAGGAATGAAAACACCTTAGAGGGTTACTTCAAGGCATCCAGATATGGAGAGCATTAGACAAATTAGAAGGCAGATGGGTGAAGAAAAGAACAATGAGGTGATTAAGTTGCTATGTTCAGCTTTAAACATAGAGCAGAAGCTTCATTGTAGATACCGCCCAGAAGCCTCAGGACTTGCAGAACAAATTAATGGTACTTTAAAATCAAGATTGGAAACATTGTATGCATCCACACATCTGAAATGATTAGATGCTTTGCCGTTGGTTCTAATGTCAATGAGAAGTACTCCTGACAAGAAAACAGGATTGTTGTCCCATGAAATCCTCCTGGGAAGGGCTGTGAGATTGCCAACTGTACCTGCAAATGCTCTTCTAAATATCACAGATGATATGCTATTTGACTTCTGCAAAGGCCTAGCTGATATGGTTCACTCTTTCTCTCATCAGATGGAAGCTACCACACTGCAACAGCCACAAGAGCAAGGACACAATCCGAAGGCAGGTGATGTGATTGTTATCCAAAAACACGTGAGAAAATCGTGTTTGGAGCCTCGATGGAAGCGTCCCAACCAGGTGATATTAATAACTACTGAAGCTGTGAAGTGCGCAGGACTTCCGAACTGGATTCATGTGAGCCACACTAGGAAGGTGAATAGTCCAACAGAAGAATAAGAAGAACTGTTGAGATTACCACCACCTGAACGTATTCCAGGACAAGACAGGGGAACAAATGATCTGGAGACAGAGGCTGAACAGGCTCAAGTTGACTTGCCCACTCCTGTGTTAGACAAAGTGGAAGGAATCCTGGAAGATGATGATGAAAGGTCATCAACGTCCTCAAATGAAACAGAAAAAGAACCGGTCCAGAGAGAGTGGGAAAGGAAACCGGTCCAGAGAAAACCTGCTCAGAGGAAGGTGGCATCAGAAGCAGATGGTTTGACAAACCAGATTCAAAACGTGACTGGCCCCAGCGGGAACGGAGTTGAGGAAGATCTAAGTCAAACAGATTTGACTTCTCCTGAACCGGTTGCGGGACCATCAAAGGAGAAGAATTTGAGTCCAATACTGAAAAAGCATTAACAAGAAAGTCTCTGAAAGTTGACCACTGGACAGAAACAAGTTCAAAGTCAAAGAAGACAAATCTGGTGCAACCAATACAGGAAGAAGTTGATAACACCAGACGTGAGGATCTGAGTGATGGTGAATCAAGTGATGGTTGAAAATCAAAAAGAAAGACAGTTGCCAATCGAAGATACTCTGGTCCTTCATGGTCATATGCAACTACTATTGAATGGCAAGAAGAATTTAAAAATTTTTGTTTTGACACAGACATTCCAGGTCTATATTTTGGCACATGAAGAAAACTGATGGAGATTTGTTTAAGAAAAACTGTAAATTTGAAACCTAAATGAGACTTTGTTGAGAAGAAAATATTCTTGAGAGACTTTAATAACATGATTTTAACAAAGCTGCTAAACTGATTTTGACAATTTTACACATTTTTGACAAAAGGGTCCTGTGTGAATGAAGCTGTGAACATTATTGGGAAAAAAATAAGGAGGGATTGAAATTGAAGACTGAAGAATTAAAGAATTTGAAGACTTGAAAATGTTTGATTTCTTTTTTTTTTAGTTTTGATTTTTGCTGCATAGCCATATTTTCTTGTTTTTGATTTTACTTTCTGATTCTTTACAGACCATGGGTAACCACAATCAGCAGAACACTAATAAAGAGTGCTGTAAATATATGGGTATTGGTTTGGTGATTCTGCAATCGTATGTTTGGAATTGATTGTCAGTGTGATTGTCTTTGATAAGAATCGGACCAACCATACCATAGCTTTAGAAACAACTTCTTCAGAATTAGTGCCTGCTCTTTCAACAATAGATAGATTTAAAATAGATGAGAAATATTTGGATTCACAGGGAGAACTTTCTTCTAATATCTTTTATCGCTTATTATGGTGATATAATGAATGCAAGAGATTGTTATATTTGAACGCAGATTCCAGCCTCTGTTGAGGAGGGAATTGCCTATCATAGTTTACCGCTTACTTATGGCATAAGTTGTAGTCTTTGACTAACATGATTCTATGACCAGGAGTATATTCAGTATTTCTACTCAAATATAGATATAATGTTTTCTTTTGTACCTATCATTAGGGATCTCAATAAAATAACTAAGGCTAATAACATAGAAATAGTGAAGGGTTTCTTTGAACCTACATTAATGTTTGGAACTGCTTTGGGACTGCTTTCGCACACAGAAATAATCTTACCTGTTTGCTTTCATCTTTAGAAAATAATTTTTTAGATTGTGCAGATGATTGGAGAAGGGCGATCAAGGCTAAAATATATAAGGGATTTGTTTCACGTAGCCCTGGGATTGACTAGGCATACACTGACTTTACTAAACAAGGGAGACTAACTTTAGATGCACAACATGTAGGAAAGCTTTGTACATACATACCACAATCTTGGATAGATAAAATATTTGTGGGAACGAGTGAATGTAGACATGTGTTTTTGTTTGAGAATAAGTGGACATTTATGTTAAATGGTCAAGACCCACCTGTGCATGAAGTCTATTACATTTGTGGGAAAAATGCATTTTACCTTCTTCCTAGAGGATGGTATGGTACAAGTTATTTGGGAATAGTCTTCCCGAAAATGTATCAACTTAATGATTTAAGTAAATTTCCTAAAATGACTGAATTGCAACGAAAAAGACAAAAGCGAGAATCAGTTTCCAGCGTTGTTGGAGACATACTTTGAGCAAAAATTCCTTCAGTGGGAGCTGTTCTGAATTCTAATAAAATCCAACAATTGTCTACAGTTGTGGATAACATGCTGACAAGATATTCAGGAGCTATTATCCTTTTTAATACAGAAATGGCTGCAGTAAGAGCTATGTCTCTTCAGAACCGCTTTGCGTTACACCTTCTTTTAACAAAGGAGGGAGGAGTTTGTAAATTGCTAGGTCTGCGTCATTGTTGTACCTTCACACCGGACAACAGTGAAGAGGTTAAAGGTTTGATTAAGAACTTAACAAAAGATGAAACTAAATTAAAAGAACTAACATAGCTCACTATTTAAGAAAAAGCTAGAAAAGAGATGACAGCGGTGGGAAACTGGATTGGCAATTTAGGGGAAGGATTTGTAAGGAAAATAATACAAGGAGTTTCAATTATTGTGATTTGTCTAATTGGTATATGGGGAATATGCAAATTGTACTAATTGATCAAAATAAGAAGAATTGAAAAGAATCAAAGGAGTTTAGATTTTCAATTGAAAAGATTATACAGGAAAAATTCAAAGAAGAAAAAAATGTTTAAAAATGTGAGAAAAACAACATTTTAGAAAAACAGTACAATGAAACAAATACATGTATTTACGATGTAAGTGTGATGACATATTTACTCATCAGAGGAGGGATTGTGAGCGCAGGCTTCAAATGAAATAATTATTTTATGTAATCACACTGATACACTAACACGTGAAATGCTTCAAAAGAAACAAATAAATACATTTTAGCATAGAAAGTGTACTTGTTGAGTGGCCACCATCAGAGTGAAAGGCCTGCACACACATCTTTAAAATGTGTTAACTTAGTGATGAAAAAAAAATATTCTGTCTCTTTAACCCCTTCTCTGCCATGCCTTTTTCACCCCAGGTGCCAGGCCTTTTTTTGGCTATTTGGGGCAGTTCGCGCTTAGGCCCTCATAACCTTTTGTCCCCATAAGCTACCCATGCCAAATTTGCGTAATTTTTTTCCAACATCCTAGGGATTCTAGAGATACCCATAGTTAGTGGGTTCCCCTAAAGGAGACCAAGAAATCAGCCAAAATGCAGCGAAAATTTCATTTTTTTTTCAAAAAAATTGGAAAAAGGGGCTGCAGAAGAAGGGTTGTGGTTTTCCCACTGAAAATGGCATCAACAAAGGGTTTGTGGTGCTAAAATCACCATCTTCCCAGCTTTCAGGAACAGGCAGGCATAAATCAGAAAACCACATTTTTTAACACATTTTACTGGGACACACCCCATTTTCACTATTTTTCAGCCTCCTTCCAATTAGTGACACAAATGGGTATGAAACCAATGCTGGATCCGAGTAAGCTGAACATTTCTGATAAGTAGACAAAATTCTGAATTCAGCAAGGTGTACATCCCACAAGGGTTTCCTACAGAAAATAACAGCTGAAATAAAAAAATATTGAAATTGAGGGGAAAAAACAGCCATTTTCCTCCACGT
The DNA here is from genome assembly GCF_031143425.1 of Pleurodeles waltl. NCBI lineage: Eukaryota > Metazoa > Chordata > Amphibia > Caudata > Salamandridae > Pleurodeles > Pleurodeles waltl. The sequence goes on along the minus strand of NC_090444.1, from coordinate 1,081,683,445 downwards.
TTTACTCTGTAACTTTTTCCTGCAAAGTCAGATTTTTGAAAGCAATATACTGTTACATCTGCTGGACTCTTCTCATTGTGGGGATATATAGGGCCTGTAGGTTCATCAAAAACCCTAGGTGCCCAGAGACAATAAAGGAGCTGCACCTTGCAATGAGTTTTCATTGTATATGGGTATACAGCAATTCATTTGGTGAAAAACAAAGAGTGAAAAATAGATATCAAGGAAACATTTGTATTTCCAAAATAGGTACAAGATAAGGTGTTGAGAAGAAGTGGTTATTTGATATATATATATATATATATATATATATATATATATATATATATATATATATATATATATATATCTTTCACATGTGGGTTATATGTGGGTTTGGTTTCCCTAGGGGCTCATTGTAGCCTCCAGGGAAACCACACACATTGACAAAGGTGATCTCCTTGTATATATATATATATATATATATATATAGCTATACATATCTATATATATCATGCACCTGAAATGCATGTAGCACCCCACCCATCTCACTGCCACAGGGACCCCATCCCCTACCCAGTCCACAACAGACCTTCATCCAGCTCCCTGTGCACAGTCACCTCCTCCTGCATGTATTCCCAGTGGCACTACAGCACCCACAATGCACCTTCAGCCCCCACATAAAATGCAAAGAAATATACAAGAAGGGACCTTGCATGCCACAACAGGGTAATATAACCATCAAATAGGGAAGAGCAGTGCAGCAATTGCTGAAAAAGTACCTGACACCAACATGTGCATTCCCCCCACAGGCACCACCACCCATGCCACTCAGACGGAAACACCAAGGAGTGCTAGCGTCCCACCTGAAGACAGAGGCCCCCCTCAGGAGAGTGCAGAAGGATGTCTGGAAATAGAGGAACTCCCTGGTCCATCATACAGACCTGGACTGTCACCCTCCAGCAGCCCCACTCAGTATACCACTAACAGCCCTACCACCCAGCCACCATCATCAACCCTTGCCAAACGATCCCACACCAGTGTCTCCCGGGCACGGACTGACGGTCCACATTTACGGACACTTGCAGCACATCCACCGGACCTGCAAACACCCAGACAACATTCATGTACACTAACAGCCTGTCTTCTCCCACTGTGTCCACCACCTTCCTTCCAAAACACTCAAACATTTGCACACATCCACACCACACAGATCCACCACACATCTGCATACTTTACAGGCACCTACATCCATGTGCAGCACATCTACACCTGGTACAAGCACTCCCTCAACCTCCACTCCCAGACCTGCCTCCAAATCCCCTCCAAGTGCCCCTAAGAAGCTTTTCCTCTCCCGTGTTGACCTGTTTGAACCCACTGGCCACCCCGTCTTGTCCCTAAACTTGACCATCTCCTTGCCCAGTCGACTCCTTCCACGTCCAAGTCTACCCCAGTCCGCCCTTCCCATTCCTGTGCCCCTTCCCCGGGAGGAAGAAGCCCAGTGTTGCCCCAGGTCCCTCTGCCACCCCCTGGTCTAAGCCCACTCCCCCTCCTTCCAAGGGCAAGCCCAAACCCCCTCCACCTCCCAAACCTAAGCCCAAGCCCCCCCCCTTCCAGACATAAGTCCACACCACTGCCACCCCCTGCCCCTGTTCCCTGAGGTGTCTGGCTACCCCATTGACGGCCCTTTCAAGTGGAGTACCCTTTGCACATGTGGGGGTCAAATTCGTCCAGTTTTGGCCCTTCAGGCTATTTGTAATGGACTGGCCAATGGCCTTATTTCTACATGACGTAATGTCTTTGTAAATAAAGTGTCAGTGCCAAGTAGTGCTGTTGGCACAATATGGTGACGCAGTACAGCGTTTCACTATGGAGGGGGTATGTGCCCTTGTGTGTACTTTGGTGCAGTTCTTTGTTGGCTTGTGTCTGGTAAGTAACTTTTGTTATGGTATGTTTGGTTTGGGATGTGGAATGGGTTGGAGTGTGTTGCAGGGTGGGTGGGTTGGATGTGTAACTGTGCCCTTTCTTCCCATGTGTACTGGGATGCAGTACTTACCATTGCCGTCTTCGTCGGCCATCACGGTCCTGGAGGTATATGGCAAGAAGCAGTACTGCCATTATTTTGAACTCTCTCTCCATGTCTGCGTCAGCGTGTTCTATATGACTCTGAAGAGTGTGTCCTTTTATATTGTTTGTTTCTGCCACGCTTTGCCTGGCGGTGGTTCCCGCCCCGGAACTGATGGCGGTCCTGTGTTTCATTATTTGATGGGTGGGTAGGACCTTTCTGCCGGCCTCTGGACGGTCTCCTCTGTCCTCGCCGGGACTACAAAGATGGCGGTGTGTGAATGGACCGCTACTTGTTTTTTATTTGCTTCATTATTTGGCGGTCCAGACCGCCAGCCTGTTGGTGGTAGTTACCGCCACTGCCGGCGGGGCAATGTTTACAGCCATGTTCATAATGACCACCTATCTTTTCTTATAAACCCTGATTATCACCAATTGATAGAAACAGTACACTTATGAAGGGTTTTGGACACAATCGACAAAGTCTCTGGCTTTTTCTGCCTCCAATGCTTTCAAATTCTACCTGAATGTTATAGTATATGATCATTATTCTTGCTAACTTTTCTTCGGTTCATTAATTGTTTATAGCCGTACCCAATGACCTGTGAAAGCTTATTGCATCCCTGAAGTCCCTGAAATTCAATAAAACACTTAGAACTCTGTGGATACGAAAAGGGAACTTGATAACATAATATAACCAAAAACATAAACCATCAGTCTGCTGATGATCTAACTCAAATGACTACCCTGATAAATGAGGTATAATAACTACTATCCCCTGAATATTTTCCAGCTGGTCCCGATGGGATTGTTCATAAAAGACAAGCTAACAAGGTGATTTATAATAATAAAAATACATCATAGATACTTCGCAAGGTGCAGCATATAAAACAAATACCAACACAAGTAAATGGAAATATCTTAGGCAATCAAAGTTAAACATTGTCAGCAGTTCTTCCAAAGAGCCCAGATCTGACCGATGAGGAAATCACAAGACTAGTAAATTCTTGTAATAGCTATTCTTTAACAGAAAACAAAGCCCTTACATCTGTTCTCCCTTGCATACCTGCACACTGACACTAGCAATCGCATTGAGGCCTTTGTTAGTGCCATGGACCTCACCAATATGCACACAAAGCATGTTATTGACATTCCCTCACTTACTTAATTTACAACATGCTTATGTTCATCAAAGATAGCAGAGCTATACTATTGTGAAAACTCTGATTGAAAACATACATTTACAAGAGTTTGAGAAACTGTCCCTGATGTGAACAATATTATTCTTATGACACCTAACTCAACAGTATCTAATTCCCTTCAAATTGTTGTAGCGCTCATAACACAGTGAATGCAGACAAGATAAAAAAGTAGCTAATCTCAGTCCCGCCTTCCTCTTAGCTAATTCAGCTCAAACAACATCAAAGGTGGCCTACTTCAAGTTTCAGAAATGGTTCACACTGGCATACCTTTGCTGAAAAATATAATCAATGTTCAGCAAAGAACCTGTGTCTGCTATACTCATTATCTGCATCTGCAGGCAGGTAGATAAGCCTGCTGAGTGAATACTGGGTGTGCTTTCCCTATAGACTTCAGCAAATGAGGGTGAGTAAACCTCTGTTTGACCGTCAGCCTCAACTCCTTGGTTAAAAGTTCCTCTCTAACTTATTACATTTTGTTCTTAGTTCATATATTGTATCTGAACATTAGTTGTTTTTTTCAGACTAATCAATTAGCCGTAAAGTCTTTCTCCTACTTACATTCTTTGAAACCTTGCCTGCTATTTGTAAACAATAAATGGGAAGTGAAGTTGTTAGCTTCTATGCAACCTTGTACATTATTTAAAAAAAATCACTGGAAAAGAAACTTCAGTGCAAAGGGAAAACACATTAAATTATTCAAACAATCCTAATCGTCACATTGCAATGCATACTAACATGGATAAACATGCATTTATACTTGAAACCTTTACCTAAATAAAGAACATAAAGAACCTATATACTTTGAGAAGAAGGATACACGGAGAAGCACATACGTGATGATTATAACAGCTTAGCACCGGTTCCATTTTCTTAGTCATTATATTATTATTAATATTATAAAGCAAGGCCTACCCTCATTGTTCCTTTGAGCTACTAATTTACCCAAGGCCAGGAAGCCAGTAGTTCACCCTGGCAGTCAGTGAGATGTTTCCTTCCCCAGGGTTCAACTGAGGCTCATTGAAGCTTTTCCTGACATGATAAGCATCTCAAAGTATGTTTCTAATTTATGTGGTTTCTTTTCAGCCCTAGATATACATAAATTAGATACATTTACAGGACATGCCCTCAGTAAGCCCCCTTGGCCTGTCCAGGTTTAAGGAGTGTTAATAACATCTGCCTTTTACCTGTGAATGATATGGAATTCTATCAATAGGATAATTTATCCTGGCTTGCCCAGAAAATAGGAGGGGTCTGATAGGCCTAACTATCCGGGCTTGACAACTTCTGATCTTGCAATGCAATATAACAAATCCCTGACCTGAACAATCCCTTCCATGACCATCACATGAACAAAATATAAAGCCTAGGTGGCTTCTCACATTGTGTGCTGCAGGATTCTATTGGGTCCTGGCATTCCTGTAGGGCTCTGACAGAGCCTGACAGTATTATTGTGAATGCCCTGATCTACTCTATTTATCCGGGCCCCATATCTTGGTTGCTCTTCCACTGCTCTAATAAATAGGCATCTAAGAGGTCATTGGATGGTGCTGCTTGGGACCACAGGAGACAAACACTGGATCCCCCATTCACTTGGTCAACCCTACCAATTTAAACTTACTTCTAATGGCAGAATAGCTGTGTAAAGCACAGCAGATTGTCATAAATCAGGCATGCTCTCTTGGCAGTGAGAGGGCATGCTGAGCTACTGATTAGGAGGCAAATCAAGCTGGGTGCATTGAGGTAGCTAAAGCAGAGATGTGTTTGTTTATTCAGTTGGCAGATGTGACAGAGAAGGGTATAAACGAAGAGCTGTCAGTGATCCTTGCCAGTCAACAACATTTTAGGTCAGCTGTTTCCACATGTCTGCAGTTAATGTCTTTAAGGACAAGGTCAGGGTTAGGTTTAAGGTTAGGGTAAAAGTCCTCAATGTTAGAGACAGTCCTAACACCACAGTAGTTTCAACGTATCAATATTTTGTGCTGTGTGCAACATATGGAAAAGAGCAACATAAACATATGACATACATAGTTTATTCTTGTGGCGCTCATTCTTCTTCCTGTAATTCTCAAATTGTGTGACAATTATCAAAAGATAGTATATTACTCTTGCTGTTTCTTTTCAGTGTGTTCACATTTTTGTACTTGGGGCTACACGGCACATATTGATAAATATTTTATATTGGTTAGTTTAATATTTGCTTGCATTCATGAAACTATTTTGTATTTTCCTTTAGACACTTCCTGAGAGTGCACATGCATTCCTGCACACCCTTCCCCTTCCCTTACTCCTGCTGCCTCAGTTGATTCCCTGCCCCATGCCACTTGTCAACCATGAAAGCGTCAATTTCTCACTTAGGGGCATATTTATACTCTGTTTGCACCGAATGTGCAAACCTTGCCCCATATTTAAACACTGACGCCCGACCCCATGGACGTCAAAATTCCACTGTGTGCGTAATTTTTTTGGATCGGGAAACTGTCTTGTGTTAATGATATGCAAGGTAGGCATTCCCGCCCAAAAATGACTTTAAGGCCTGTGCGCCTTATTTATACCCCAGCGTCATTTTGACGCACAAGAGGGTTGGGCCTTAAAAAACGGCACACATCCTGTTGTGCTCCGTTTTTTAACGCCTGGGTCAGGGCCGGCATTAAGGGATCTGTGGGCTCAGAAGGAGTCCAAAGGTGCCTTCCCCTGCCCCCAGGGACACCCCCTGCCACCCTCGCCCACCCCTGGAGGACACCCATGGATGGGGGGACCCATCCCAGGTAAGTAAAGATAAGTTCAGGTAAGTTTTTTTAAAGTGGCATAGGGGGGCCTAATTTGGGCCCCCCTACATGCCACTATGCCCAATGCCCATGCCCAGGGGCAGAAGTCCCCAGGGCATGGCCATTGGGCAAGGGGGCATGACCCCTGTCTTTGCTAAGACAGGAGTCATGTCAATGGGGATTGTGCATTAAAAAAAAATAGTGCAATTCCGGTTTGAGGCATGATATTTGCCTCAGACCTGACTTGCACCATTTTTTGACGCTCAACCCCCATTTTCCCCTACGCCGGTGCTGCCTGGTGTGAGTCTTTTTTTTTTACTCAGACCAGTCCGCAGCACCGGCTAATGTCATTCCTTAAATAAGGCGCCCGAATGGCACGTTGGAATGGCGTTAGCCGGCGGTAACATTATTGACGCACAACTGCGTTGGCCCAGTTGTGCGTCAAAAAGTATAAATATGCCCCTTAATGTTCTTTGATTTTAACTTTTTGTCAAACCACCCCTCTACAGACAGGCATACCTCATAAAATTAGTTTTTCCCCATTTCAAGAAGTCTGTCTGCAAATGTAGACTTATGCACAGGAGGCACCAAAAATAAATTTGAATTAGTTAAGCAAACACATTCCAAGATGGCAACCGCAGATGCATGCCCATCGACTAGAGCCACCATTGACTGTTTTGTTTAAATGTTAACATGCATTCAGAGATGGCCACCATGGGTGCATGCACATCCACTGTGGTCATCTTTGAATGGGTTTAGTAAAACATTTCCATGGATTCAAAGATGTTCAGAGTATATGCACATTAATACCTGGAGGCCATGTTTGAATGCATTTGTACTGTTTTGACAAACCAATTCAGAGCTCACCACTGGTAAAGCACATAGATTTACAGCAGGTACTTTGCTTAAAAAGTATTTATCAACACTTCAGTGCTGAAACATATTGGCTTTGCCAATTCGTCTACATGTTCTAGTCATTCTTCCTTTACAGGTATCATTGAGTACACTCTTTCTTACTAAATTTTGAATTTTATTTTATTAATTGCATGCTCTTTGTCCCACTGCTCTGATTTCCTGCCATACTTTTTTATTTCAACAATAATGTTTTACAGTGAGTATTTTGTGCTGGCTATTTTTTTTTTTACTGCTGCTCAGTTGTTACTCCTAGACTGTACTTCTGATTCTCATTGATAATCTACCCTTTATTGTAAGTATCCTCATTTTCAGTATTCACAATCCATGGGGCAGATTTACTAATATTTCATGCAATGCAGCACAGCTAGGCAACTAGCTGTGCTGTATTGCATGAAAGGGAGACATTAGAAATGTCATATTTACGAAGATTTGGCACATTTCTGCTTCCTCCTTGCCCTTGTGTACTGTGTGCTGCCTAGCACCCATACAGGAACCTTTGTACCATGGTTCATGGGTACCTGCATTACAAGTAAGATTGTTTTTGTGCAATAAGGGACACCTTTGCACACAAAAACAATCCTTAAAATGCATTTTCCTTTTGCTGTGTGTGATGCAGAATGGTTTACACATAGAAAAAGAAAGTAACAAAGATTTCTTCTTGTTACGCCTCGGTCTGGGAGGTATACCAATTTGATGCTTTTCCAGGTTTCAAAACTTTGTAAATTTGTGAATGCACCAAAATCCATGGGTTGGTGCATGGAATGCCTACTCTCCACTCATAGAAAGCAAAATGTGCCACCTTACATTACCTTGGATTTACTAAAACACGTGGGGGCATATTTATACTCCGTTTGTGCCGGAATTGCGTCGTTTTTTTTTACGCAATTTCGACGCAAAACTAACTCCATATTTATACTTTGGCGTTAGACGCGTCTAGCGCCAATGTCCATGGAGTTTGCGTCATTTTTTAGCATGGACACCTACTTTGCGTTAATTATATGCAAGGTAGGCGTTCCCGTCTAAAAAATCGACTCTGAGGCATGTGCGTCGGATTTATACTCACGGGCAAAATTCACGCCCGGGAGTGGGCGGGTAAAAAAAAATGACGTACGGCCGCTTTTGCGCCGTTTTTTAGCGCCTGCAAAAGGCAGGCGTTAAGGGACCTGTGGGCTCTGAAGGAGCCCAGAGGTGCCCTCCCATGCCCCCAGGTACCCCCCCTGTCACCCTTGCCCACCCCAGGAGGACACCCAAGGCTGGAGGGACCCATCCCAGGGACATTAAGGTAAGTTCAGGTAAGTTTAAAAAAAAAAAAAAAATGTGGCATAGGGGGGCCTGATTTGTGGCCCCCTACATGCCACTATGCCCTGGGCATGGCCATTGGGCAAGGGGGCATGACTCCTGTCTTTGCTAAGACAGGAGTCATTTCTATGGGGGTTGGGAGTGAAAAAAAAATGGCGCAAATCGGGTTGAGGCGAAAAAATTGCCTCAACCTGACTTGCCCCATTTCTTGACGCCCAAGCCCCATATCCCCCTACGCCGGCGCTGTCTGGTGTACGTTGTTTTTTTTTAACGCACACCAGACGGCGACTGCGGCTAACGCCGGCTAATGTAATTCAATAAATACGGCGCCCGCATGACGCTTCAGAATGGCGTTAGCCGGCGCTAATTTTTTTGACGCAAAACTGCGTTAGCGCAGTTTTGCGTCAAAAAGTATAAATATAGGCCATGGAGTCATGCAAGGTGGCTTTGCCTGGCGCAGCATATTCCAGTTAAGGGGTTGCATTGCCTTGTGTCTCTTGGTGTAACTCAAGGGCAACACAACCCCTTAGAAAATCTGGCCCTATATCCGTAGTTTTAGGGCTCCATATTTCCTATGTGTGCGGAGTCCTTCACACTCTAGGACTCCTTTTAAGTGTGGAGAACTACGCACAGGTAAGTATAGGAAGTACAGAGTCATAAAATTCCACACATAGTTTGTGAATTGCCTTTTATAAGTGCTGTGAAATGTATTACAAAGTGGAGTTGGAAAATCATGCCCATTACATTCATATTCAAATATAAAGCAACTATATGAGAGGATTTAGAAATTCTCAAATGTGCTGTGTTCTTGTCCATATTTATGTTGTGATAGCTGTACACTATCCTGTGATGGTGGGAACCAGGTTTTCTGTCAATAGATCCTCTACCATTGGAGCCAGTGTATCCGGTGGTCATTCAAAGGCAGTGCCCTATCTGCCACATGAGCAACACCTTTCAGGAACTGAAACATTTGACTATTTTAGGGAGTACCTTCTGGTTCATGTTGTCCAAGTCTGTATCCACCATGCACAGCTAGGATGGATAGCAGCCCTGACCAGGGAAATAAAACACAATGACCTTCATAAACAGGGTGAACACTTTGCATAGAAGCTTCTACTTGGACATTTGTTTCAGAAAAAAATGTCAGGCTGGTCAAAAACATGGTACATGCTCAGAGTTCTTTTCGTCAAAAGTACTTCTGCTGCATCAACAAGCGTACTTCTGATAGCAGTAGCCCTTTAGTGTGGTAAGCTGAAACTAGATCAAACTGTTGGCCAGATGACGGACACCCTGACAGACACAGCAGATCACCCACATTGGTCTAAGTGACCCTTCAAATTTTGTTTACCTCCTTGCAGGGACTCCTGTGCCATCTATGTAAGTATATTTGTCTTTCTACACTGGCCCAAATGTCAAAGAATGTCTGCTATTGGGACTGAGGGCAGGCTCTTTCCTTAAGTTCCAAGCTCCCATGGTAGCACTTAGGGACACATGGTCGATGGTTGGAGACACAGTGAAACTACATCAGGGATTGCAATGTTTCCTCACGCATGGAGTGGGGCATAGGACAAATATGGGTACTTTATTCTGCTCTGTTCGAGGGAGGTGCAGACCATGCACTTAACAATAAGCCACACTGGGACGATTGCCTGGGCACTGGGCTCACTACAAAGCAATTAGGGAAGGTGATGGAGCATGTGAATCACGTCTCACAAAACACTTGCCTGAAATTCACACAGTTTGTTTGTCTCCACCAAAAATACCTCTCACCACACAGGCTCCAGGTGAGGTCCCTGAGGCTTTTGTCTGTCCGCCCTTGTTGTGGGCATTTGGATACCATGCTTCTACACATGGTCTGGGAAGTCTGCCATTGGCGTGTGGTTGGACTCAGGTGATGACCCATATATCTGCAGGTCGACATCCAGCTTTCTCCAGATCCACTTTTGTGTCCTCTAGGGATCCTGTAGGGATCACAAAAAGCCCCAAATGCTCTAAATACTACTTGAAAATGAAATCTCACTGTGACCTTATTTAAACGATTGATAGCTATGGCCTCGAAGGCCATGCAACCACCCACGATTCTGAGTTGGCTTCAGGCAACACAAAAATGGGCACTGGCTGAGGCGGATGCCATAGTGTTCAACCAGAAGCAGTAAGGAGGTGAAGGAACTGCCACACTCTTGGACACCTATGTACTTAAATAGTATGACAACATGAATCCACCTCCCACTAGACTGCTTAGTTAGATAAGGAGGTGTTGCTGTTAGCCCTCATAGCTGACGCAAAAGGAACCAGGTATGTCAATGCAGTGCTGCCATCATGCTTACACACTATTGAATGTCCCGCACACCATTTCCCTTGACCCCGTGCATCCCAATGATTTCATGACACTGATACATGTTACACTTCTCTTACACCAGCCCGTCCCCTGCACATCCCACCCTAAGGTACCTCCAACCAGCAGTTTTACTTGTTTAGTATTGACTCAATTGATGTCCTTTGCCAGCTACTCTTTTGATGGGTGGGCCGCAAAACCTCGAATGCCTTTGCTGTATGACTTCACTGATATATCAAATCGTCCTACCTTGTATGCTTCTTTTTCATTCTCAGTTGCTCACAGAATTGTAGTCACTTAGGCCCTTATTTATACTTTTTTAGCGCCACGTTTGCGCCGTTTTTTGACGCAAAAACTACGCAAACTTAGAAAATAGAATTGTGGCCCGTATTTATACTTTTTGACGCTAAACTGCGCTAACGCAGTTTAGCGGCAAAAAATTTTGCGACGGCTAACGCCATTCTGAAGCACCATGCGGGCGCCGTATTTATTGAATGGCGTTAGCCGGCGCAAGCAGACCGGCGCTGCCTGGTGTGCGTGGAAAAAAACCACGTACACCAGGCAGCGCCGGCGTAGGAAAAATGGCGCTAGGGCGTCTTAAAAATGGTGCAAGTCAGGTTGACGCAAAAAATCGCCTCCACCCGATTAGCGCCATTTTTAACGACGCCCAGACGCCATTTACATGACTCCTGTCTTAGTAAAGACAGGAGTCATGCCCCCTTGCCCAATGGCCATGCCCAGGGGACTTATGTCCCCTGGGCATGGTCATTGGGCATTGAGGCATGTAGGGAGGCACAAATCAGGCCCCCCTATGCCACAAAAAAATATTAAAAAAAAAAATATTTATACTTACCTGAACTTACCTGAATGTCCCTGGGGTGGGTCCCTCCATCCTTGGGTGTCCTCCTGGGGTGGGCAAGGGTGGCAGGGGGGGTCCCTGGGGGCATGGGAGGGCAGCTGTGGGCTCAATTTGAGCCCACAGGTCCCTTAACGCCTGCCCTGACCCAGGCGTTAAAAAGTGGCGCAAATGCGGGGTTTTCTGCCCCGCCAACTCCCGGGCGTGATTTTTGCCCGGGAGTAAAAATACGACGCAGTAATTTTTTTGGACGGGAACGCCTACCTTGCATCTCATTAACGGAAGGAAGGCGTTCACGCAAAAAAATGACGCTCTTTACTCATACTTTGGCGCTAGACGCGTCTAGCGCCAAAGTATAAATATGGCGTTAGTTTTGCGCCGAATTTGCGTCGAAAAAAACGACGCTAATTCGGCACAAACGGAGTATAAATATGCCCCTGTATTTTTTAAGTTTGCGCCGTTTTTGCGTCAAAAAGCGGCGCAAATGCGGCGCTAAAAAAGTATAAATATGGGCATTAGTGTACTGGGCTGCTGAAGTTGTCTGAAACACAATTGTTGCTATGTTTGCCCAGTGTACACCATTTCGATGTGATGTTTCAAAAATAAATAAATAAAAAAGATCTGCCATTGAAAAATGAACCATAACACTTTGTCTATGAATATCATGCGAACACTGCATATGTGACAAAGTGTTTACCACAACAAGGGCATTTTTATTTAGACAGACTGAAATAAGCATAAATCTTACTTCAAAATATACCATCAGGCAGCTTCAATGTTGTTGTTGGTTAAAATGAATCTAAATATAAAAATCCCTGTTTCAGCTGTTTGGGAATTTACTGTGAACACCTATTTTCATCACTGTATCTCAGACTGACATGCATCTGGCAACAGACAATCTTAATGAGAAATGTGCTATTGCTGAAAATATTTCTCTTTCAGTAGGTTGCATATTATTTTGAAAAAGCAATATCTAATAGGAAAAGAGGTTATTACATATTGCGTCAGCAGAAGGTTTTGCGATATTTCCTAACAGTACATGCATGGGTGCAAAACAGCAGTTATTTTCGAGCTAAATAATAAAACTTGCTCTTTATGAAAAGTTCAGAAAATATGATTGGGCCTCCACTCTCATAACATTTACGTTGTTTGGTAACACCAATAGGAGTGTAGGGAGGCGAAAGTAGATTTAAATTATGCATGAGGATGATTTTAAGGAAGCAAATGCACTGTTTCATTTTGTGAATTCCCCACATTCTCATAAAAAAGAAATATAACACATCTGCATATATTTATTTGGTGCCATTTTATGTAGTGTAAACTTGGCACAAGGGCACTACAGGGTGTTTACGTAAGCACCAGCTTCAAGTGCACATTTTTTAGGCATTGGGGCCCAGAATTTCAAAAGAAAATGTTTCTATCCACTGCATCAAAGACGTTGTGTGTTGCACTGCATTTCTGTAAAACAAATATTGTGGTGCATTTTTATTTAGACAGACTGAAATAAGCATAAATCTTACTTCTAAATATACCATCAGGCATCTTCAATGTTGTTGTTGGTTAAAATGAATCTAAATATAAAAATCCCTGTTTCAGCTGTTGGGGAATTTACTGTGAACACCTATTTTCATCACTGTATCTCAGACTGACATGCATCTGGCAACAGACAATCTTAATGAGAAATGTGCTATTGCTGAAAATATTTCTCTTTCAGTAGGTTGCATATTATTTTGAAAAAGCAATATCTAATAGGAAAAGAGGGTATTACATATTGCGTCAGCAGAAGGTGTTGAGATATTTCCTAACAGTACATGCATGGGTGCAAAACAGCAGTTATTTTCGAGCTAATAATAAAACTTGCTTTTTATGAAAAGTACGGAAAATATGATTGGGCCTCCACTCTCATAACATTTACGTTGTTTGGTGACACCAATAGGAGTGTAGGGAGGCGAAAGTAGATTTCAATTATGCATGAGGATGATTTTAAGGAAGCAAATGCACTGTTTCATTTTGTGAATTCCCCACATTCTCATAAAAAAGAAATATAACACATCTGCATATATTTATTTGGTACCATTTTATGTAGTGTAAACTTGGCACAAGGGCTCTACAGGGTGTTTACGTAAGCACCAGCTTCAAGTGCACATTTTTTAGGCATTGGGGCCCAGAATTTCAAAAGAAATCTGTCCACTGCATCAAAGACGTTTTGTGTTGCACTGCATTTCTGTAAAACAAATATTGTGGTGCACCATATTTAACACGTGAGAGTTCGAAATGATATGCGGGCACAAAAGTGTAATGACAGTACAAAACGTCAATGCACACTCAAAATGGCACAAAACAAAGAGACACATTTTGGACACAAATATGCAAAACCTTTTTGGAGATTTACAAACCAACGCAAATTGGTAATTTCATTGGTCTGTATGAAAAGTAATGCAAATCAGTGTGAAGCGCTACTTTGAATTACTTTACATCAAGGGGGCATTACATTGGTGCTATGTGGGTATTCCCATCCAACCACCCATGCTTTTTGATTCACAGCCCTATCTACTAATGTTACGAGACAGGGTTTGGCAACAAAAATTAATGCTGCAGGAAAACAGGCGTTAAAAAGAGAAATGTCTTCATTTCTCTTTGCTTTTCCGACTTTGCATGTGTGCTGCACTGTACAACAAACATAAAAAGTAGGAAACATTTTTTAACTTGTCTAGGTATAGTATTTTGTACAGGAAGGGTACCCTTCCAATACAAAATCTATGCTAGACTCATGCACACACTCTTGAACTATGGCGCAAATGTGTGTGCATGGGGCTAGGCAGCACAAATCTGTGCTGGCGGTACGGAGAGGAGAGTGCCATACCTCTATAGATATGGTGCTCTCTTGCTTGCTCCCGTCGTGCCATGCTGCACAGCATCTTCAGGTGCTGTGCTGTATTTCGAGACACCTTTGTGAACGTTGCCACCAGAGTGCACAAAGGTAGTAAATTTGGCTTTTCATTAGACTTCTGCAACATATCAGGTAACACAGGATTTTACTCCGAATGACTTCCATGAAGAAACACAGTATTGAGATAGAAAAAAAAAATTTTGGATTTCTTTAAAAAAGTTTAAATTTTTTTAACAGAGTGTTGGAAAATTGGTTATTGGTAAGGGTAGGTAGGTACCTACACTCAGCAATAGGCCACTAACCTCCACTTAGGTCCAGATAGGTCTCAGTAAATTAAACGCAGCTCAACCCTTGGTAGCTTGGCAACAAGCGAAAAGGCTTATTTTAGGAGACAGAGTGTAAAGCATTCAAATATCACAAAATAGTAATTAAATAAAACACAGGAAATAGTTTAAAAATCGGAAACCAATTTATAGAAATAGATTATATTTTTATCTTTAAAATGACACAAAACGAATAAAATCGGATAAGGGGAAACGGAGATATGAATTTTTAAATAATTATTGTTTTCTAGCGCCTATACACAAAAAGCACCAATCTGGTCATCTGGTCGCACCTCGACCGGGGCAAAGTCAAAGTTTAAGGCCGACCGGGATGGAGCCCAGCTCGGCTACAGCCCGCGGGAGGCCCCGGTCAAGAGTTTACCTTCGCACTTAGTTGTTTTTCTGAAGATTTTCTTCAGCGGGACGAACCTGCCAGTCCAATCCGACCTCCTGGAACTCTTCTCTGGATACACGCCGCGGGTGCCCTCGGTGGGGATTTTTACCTTCGGACTTAGTCGTTTTTTCGAGGTGAAAATCCTTCAACCGGGGTAAACCTGGATCTTGATCGGACGTCCTTGGAGCCCTCCCCGGATACGCTGGCTGGGAGGTCCCGTCCAACTCCCTACGTTCGGACGTAGTCTCTTTTTTGGAGATTTTCTTCACCAGGACTAACCTGCAAGTCAGGCCGGGTCGCTGTTGAGGCAAGCTGGCTAGAGTTGCTGCGGCGGGTCGGTCCCTCTATGGAGCTTTTTTTCAAAAGTTCTCCAAACTTCTCCAAACTTCTGGATCTTCTCCCAGATGTTCCTTTAATGTTCTTTTGTGGTCCACAGCTCACCCCAAGGTTCCAGAAGCTCTGATATGATCCTTGGGGGTGTGGACTACAACTCCCAGAATGGACCTGGCGCAAACTCCTTTTTGGCCACTGGACAGTGGTCAGCTGGTTGATTTCTTCAGGAGTTCGTGCAAGGGACTCTGGTTAGCAAGTTTTCACCTGTAGCAAACAGGGAGTCCCTCCAGTTGAAGCCAGGCAAAGTCCTTCTTGTGGTAAAGCCCAAGTGTGCAGCTGGTGCAGTCCTTCAGAGTGCAAGGTCCAGGTGCAGGCCAGGGGTCCAGCAGGGCAGTCATTCTTCTTCTGTGGTTCTTCCTTGTTGGAATCTGATGATGGGGATCTGTGGTGTGGGTGCAGGTCTGTCAGTTTTATCCTTGCTCCTGGGTGAAAAACAGGGGGGGGCTGGTTCTCCAATCAGGTGCAGGGTCCTTCCCCCTGTGATGACCACTTCCTGGGAACTGTGGCAAAAATCAATCCCAGGAGGCAACATTCCTCAAAAATCCATCATGGCTGGTTGCATGTGGCTGAGCCCACCCACTGGTGTGGCTGAAAATCCTAAACACACCCCTCTTCTGCCCTCTCCTTATCTAATCAAGGGGGCACCTAGTTGTCTGGGTTTGCAGGATGTGGGGGTGTTGCTGGGTTGCTCCAAATGTCCTTCTCTGCCTTTGAAGACCAGTTTGGCAGCCCTCCCCCTTCCTATCTCACTATCTGCTAAGGAGAGATCTCCTCCCACAGGCACATCTCTTTGTGTGAAGCCAGGCCACTTCACATCTCATCAAGACAGCCTGGCCAGGCTGCCAGAGGCTGACCAATCAGAGCACAGCAGCAAAAACAATGCAGGGCTGAAGTTGGCAAATTTTCAGGTAAGGTTTTTAACTCTTTACCTGAACAAGTTATATTAAATCCAACAACTGGAAGTTGTGGGATTTATTATAACAATTAATTTGATACCAAACTCCTTGTATCTGTCACTTAAGGGGACTTTTAAAATTAAAATAAAGTCTCCCCATTCTAGCCTATGAAGGCCAATCAGTACAATGAGGGAAAACAAATTTGGTTGTTTTTACCTCACCAGGGCTTACAGAAAATGTTTTATAAGGTCCCTGCTTATAGTTACATGGCACCCAGCCCTAGGGGCACATAGGGCACACCATAGGGGTGACTTATATGTAAAATTAAGGTAGTTTAAGACTTTGGAACTACTTTTAATTCCAAAGTCGAATTTGCATATAACTTTAATTTAAAAGCAGCCAGCAAGGCAGGCCTGCCTTTAAAATGACACTGGGCACCTCATGAGTGCACCTACCTATGCTGGGGTCCCTTAAACCTACATGCCCTATCATATACTAGGGACTTATAGGTAGGTTGACTTAGCCAATTATAATTAGCCTAATTTGCATATCCACTTTACAAAGAGCACTGGCCCCGGGACTGGTAAGGAGTACCCAGGGCACAGCCAAGAGTCAGTAACCACCAGTACCTGTCCAAAAAGTGTGGGGGTGACCAGGGCAAAAAGGAGGACTTTCCTACACAGAGGTTACAAAGCATGATAGTCAGAGTTTTGTAAATGATGAACTTTCTCAATCCAAGAAATTCTATACTTAGCAAAATAAATGCTGTAGCACCTACAGTCAGGACAACAGAGGAGTACAAAAAGTGCTGGCATGAGTACAAACACTGCATAAAAGAAAAACTGACTCATAATATATGTGTTGTCATGGCAACTGGAGGTGGACCTGACTGCAGCTTACAAATGCACCTATGGAGGAACAAGTAGCAGCAGTCATAGGACCAGAGTAGGTTGGTGGCATTGACAGACCACACATCACTGACCTTGAGCATAATTTGACTCAGGGCAATTATTTTTTAGTTCTCATAATTATAATGTTATGCTCTACTAACAAAAATGTGTGATTTGTAATCGGTGTTAACATATCAGTTGGTCTTTATGTGTGCAAGTATTATGTGGCTATTCTGAAACAATATTTTCACATATATCATAAAAATGTGTCTACATCATTGTATGTCTGTGCATGTGACCATAGTAGTATCCTCATGGATGTGTCACCATGAACACTGTATCCATATGAAGCATATTCATAATGTGTTAAGGTGACATTTGCCATTGATGTTAATCTTGAACTGCACATTCTGATATGTAAATATTTTGTCCTTGTTACCACCATGGAATGTCAATATTCTATTACGTTTTTTTCTGTTACTTTTTAAAGTGTTGTCTGTATATGTTCTGTATTTTGTACACAACATGTGGATTACACATATCTTTCTTTGCTTTCTGGCTACATGAAGCACATACATTTGTTATTTTTTACATATATTACAACTATTGTAAACATATACACACATTTTTGCAAATGTATGTGGCTAGGATAAATATCAGTTTGTAATGTACTCATGTCCTAGTCATAACATTTAGTTAACGCACATATAAGCTGTTTTTTAAATGTTATTTTTCTTATTTACATTGTTTCAATTTTTTATGTTGAATGAGGCTATTTCACACTCCTGTCCTATTATATTAGCCTGGCCTTTACTGCATATTCTAGATTATGATACTTACATGTCACATTTATGATTCACATTACTTTCCTTGTAGCAATATCAGCATTTTTTTATGCTTTCCACCTTCTGAAATATCCTCATCATATTTTTCAATTGTGAATTTTTTTCCATTAAAGAATGATGGCCCATATGTAAACATTTTATAACAAAAAATTGTAATACATTATATTTAAGCATGGTCTTTGTATTATTAACCCACAATCTCAGACACAATATACCATGAATGCCCTCTCTAAGTCAAACAATTAGCTGCAGCATTGCAGCCTAAGCCATTCACCATAGTTGACTCAATATGTCACTTATATTTTGGGTATTCCATGTACAGTTTGTTTATATGGGTGCACTCAAGTATGCCAATGATTTTCCTAAATATGTTTTGAAGTAGCAATTCATCTAGGTTAAAGCTATAACTACAAAATGTAAGGAAGTATTGCCATGACCTGATGACCAACAAAACCATATATTAAACATAAACACACTCTCATTTATTCTCAGTCTCACGGTCAACCTTAAATCAAAATGTTATGTTTAATTTTTTCTACCACAAGTTTTGAAATATACAACATTTATTATACATTTAAAAACCATACTGTGTCATACTTTCAGTCACATACAAACAGAATTGCATTCACTGGGTCTCACTCTCACCAACAAAGACAGTTACACATTTTTGCCCTGTCACAAATAATTACTCACAATCTGAACCTTCCAAATCCTGTTGGAAAGTTTTACTATTTGTGAATCAGTAGTGTTCTCCGTACTCAATAGATACTGCTCCTGCTGTAGCATTGATATCTGCAACACATAATAAGTGAAATGTATTGTAGAGGGATGGGCAGATATATTGACACAGAGGCTGAGTTGTTTTCCGAATTTTGTGTGTTTTATTAATTCTTTACAGACATGATCTGAAGTGTTCCAAGGATGACAGGAACTTTGGGAAAGAGTGAGGCTATTAATGATGTTTCTCTCGCTTCTTTTTTTCTTTCTTTATAGGTCCTCCCATGGGATTTCACCATCAGTGGCCTCAGAGAAAGAAAGGGCAGTTAGTAGAATGTCTGATATATATTACATAGCCACTTACCAACAACCATGGAAGTTGGCAGTGATAGAGGTCTATAACCTCTGATGTAATCAGGGTTCCAAATTCCAGCTTTTCTCTCTTATCTAGGAATGTTTATTATCCCTCACAAGAAAGCATATCGCTGTTATATAGAAAGAAAAAATACTTTGAATAGGCGCCCCTCCTTCGTGTCCTCCAGTAATCATTTTAGCACCGCAATAATCACTAAAGAGCAAGCCTAACTCTGTAACGTAAAAGAGATGCTTCAATGCCTCAAACCAACCCAAAAATGTACACAATTTCATGTCTCCGATAATACCGTAGTCGTTCTCCTGCTATCCCCCTTCTCCTCCCTCCTTCCATGTGCCTGTATAAACTAACAACCACCAACACTTCCTTCTCCCTTCCTTGATTCACCCACCCACGAAGCCACAACTCTACTGAGTTGTGGCGAGCAAGATGGCACCCTCTGGCGGTGTCCACCTCCACTCAGACCACAACTCGGGAGGCTTGTCATGGTTGGTGGCAATGTCCTCCTGGTTTTGGGCTTCCTCATCTTGGTGCTCCTGCTGCTCAGAAGGGCTGTTTCACCTTCTGGAGTCCTCGCAATTCTCTGTTCCTCCAATCTTGCTTTCCTTGGCATATTCCTGTTCTCTGTCTCTTCCCTCTGATGATTGGTCTTTCAGTAGTTGTGGCCTGCCTCTCTGTTTATTGGTTTGAGCCCATCTTGAATGAATATATTTTTTTTTTATTTAAATAATGAAATGAAAATTACAATGATTGTCATTTTGGTTTGGAAATTGTGAAATTACAGTAATAATTTTCACAAATTCCATATATAGTGTACCATAAAATGAATGTATTATAATAAATTAAATTTAGAGAGAACCCAAAAAGAATAAAGTAGAACAGGTTTTGGAATAAAACTTTGACATTTTGCAGTGTGTCCCATCTAAAATTTAGACCATGTAGTAATAAAGAAATTTGTATAATGTAACTGGCATTGAAATTTAAAGTCAACAGAAACACTATAAACAATAGGATAATACCTAGGAAATCTTTTAACATATAAATTACACAAATATAGCTATATCTTTTTTAACAAACAGAAAAATCTTTTATCAAGCTTATCAACAGACCTATTCACTTTGATGCCTAAATGTCACAGAAGATCTTTTTCATGGGTAACAATGTGGGCCCATCGGTGCAGCACTTGTGGCATTGTCTGTTCCACACCATGGTTCTGGGATACTCCATAAGCCATATAAGACAATCTAATTATCCGCTCACAAAGTGAGTATCCCCAGCCAGTATGCCCTCTTGCACTCAGCAACTTAAGTAGGTAACAAATGTGAATTATTAGAATAATCACCTTCACAAAAACATTTTCTTACTATAATTGTAACAAAGTAAAAATAGAAACTTGAAAAATGCAATCCAACAAACAACATAGCATCCTTTTAACTACAAAAATAGTTTTTTTTAAAAACAGTTAATTACAATGCCCTATAGCAAACACAGTGCGTTTCCTCTAAATATCCTTTACACAACACCCATGCTCTTTCATCTCACAACATTTAAGCGTCTTCGTTTTGCTTTGTGTGAAAAATGCAAAAACATAAAATTATTAATTATGAAAGGTATGATATCAAGTGCATTAATACACCTTTGGCCCGTTTTAAGGCATACATTTATGTTAAAGTATTTTGATAGTTATAAATATTTAACATGCATGTAATTTTTATTTAGCTGTAATTGACCTAGATATTATATTTACTACATTTCCAATATAAAAATACAAGAGGAATATTGTAAAATATTTTTAATATACCACTCATTGATATATATTACATTTCAAAAACACAAAAAATTAATAACACCACCATATAAAAAACTAAAAAAATATAACGGTCCATTTTCTTATTTAGCTTTATTAAATCTATATTGTCCGCTGGTACAGAACCATTCTGCAGTCCTTGGTTCACATTGTATTTTTTTTGGATATGTTTGAAAATAATTTAAAGGCTACATAAAATGCAAAAAAAAGCTTTCAACTTCAAAATGTCATAAATTAACCCATGTGACTGGGAATTATCCTTAAAAAATATATACAGCATTTGTCTTTTGATAAAATGCTTAATGAATTAATAAACCTGACATGAGACCCTGATAACTATGGCACGGAGCAGAAAACATGGGATTAAAGTCTTAGATTATGATGTTGGTGGTCTGACTGCCACAAAACCACTGCCAGGATCATGGATCCCGATGTGTTGGCAGTGGTGCAAGTCGCAGTCAAGCATGACAGTGATGTTGGCACCACCGGGCTGATCATGACTTGCCTTTCTGATGGTCTTTTCATGGCAGGGATCCCACCATGAAAAGTCCAGCAGAATGGCAGAGACGGGGCTAAAGGGGGGCCCTGCACTGCCTATGCCCATGTCTGGGGCAGTGCACAGGCCCCATTGTCATCACACTCGCAATGCACACTGTCTGACAGTCTGCCATGGCAGACAGTGCACATTCCAAGTATACTGGTGGCACTGATAGTGCAGTGGCTTTGGCCGCGGCTCACCCTGAGAGCCAAAGCCAATGCCGCTGCAATGTTTCCACTGACCTGCCCGGTGGGGAGTTCATAATATGGCAGTCTGGCGGCCTTCAGACCACCATATTGGCAGTCCGACAGCAGGCTGCCAAACTCCTAATTAGGCCCTTTTTCAATTTTTTAGCATGGCTTCTTCCAGCCTGCAATACTGCATACTTGAACAAACAGGCCTCTACAAGTCAGAAAACAGCTGTGGGTTCGCTGTAAAAGAATAGCAGCTATCAGAAAATATGTGCATGACTCACCCATATCTTTTGCACTGCAACAACCTTCATCAGAGCAGTGTGGCAGGTTTCTCCGGATACTCCAGAAGTCTTCAGTGTAAAGCTCCTTTAAAGTGATATCCCTTGTCACATAGGCTGATTACACTTTGCTAAAAACCAAGGGTGCTTGTTGTTGTGAACAGCACTTTGGAGTTGACATTAACTCAAGTGGATACAAACAGCATGGCCAAGCAGGTTCATTTGTACATTGTCTGCTGGGCATTGCAGTAAAAAGGCATCTTCTATCTATTCTAGCTTTTTATATCCCTGTAGCTCAAACTAGAGGTCAGCCTACTGGTCCTTGCCTTAACTTCTTAACATTGGTACAAAGAGAGTAGCTCCAGTTATTTCAGGCTTACAAACAGGTGATATGCAGCAGGTTCAGTCTTCTTCTGAGTCTTCTACAGGTCTCACAGTGTTTTGAGAAGAACACAGTGGGTGCAACTTTTATGGCCAGAACCACCATGTGAATTGGTTGAAACCCTACCCCCTGCATAATCAATGTATTAAAGGTTCTCTGTGATAACCTTACAACCCTTTTCCGTAGTTCCTATGTGAACTACTGTTAACAACCCCACAGTGCCCCTCTGTACAAAAAACCAACAAGGCTGACTCTTGCTTCACCTGTGCAGAGCTCAAGTTCCAAACAAGAGATGTGTTGATGTAAACCCGAATCCCCTCCTCTGTGATCCTTCTAAACCAGTTGTGGTGGGTGCTCTCTTCACACTGGGATTGTTGCCACACTCCCTAAAGAGACAAAGAAATAGCCATTAACACATCTGAATGTGACACATTTAAGACTGGTTTAAGTTAATACATTTTATGATCACAGCCCCAGCCCATCCTGTCAAGGTAAGGACAACAGCACCCATACCAAGGCTGTATGTCCTTGTCAAGGGAGCAGTTCACGGCTCAGCACAGGGGGACTATCTACCTTCCAGGTGATAATTTAATACTTGCATATAGGCCTTTATATGATCTTGCCAGGGAAAGACTTAATTTTTATGTATTCATTTATAGATTAGCTCTACATAAATAAATATTACAATTGCTTGTGATTTAGGATAACTATTTAAAAGACTAATTAATAAGGCTCCCAGTTTTCCATTTTAATTCGTTTTTACCTATAAATACAGACAGATTTTTTTTTTTCCTGTCTGTATTTATTTTTAAAAGTAGAAAAATACAGCAATTTATATTTCTGGCGGGTGACCCTCCATGCTGTCTTTCGTGTTTTTCAGAGCAGAGAGACATCAGGAGACGTTAAAAAAAGGTTCAGGTATCTCTAAATACAGGCATATGTTAACATATATGTGTATTATAATGTTAATATTTACCTTTTGGTATAATATTTAGCAATATTTGGTTCCTTAATTTGCTAAAACGCGACAGGTAGCCAAGTATGAGTGCATGTTTATAAGTAAAATAAATAAGGAAATATACTATTTTACGACTCCATTTATCCTCAAAACACAATAATAAATATGGATAAATACCAATAAGATGGGCAAAAAAAAAATATGGATACACACAGATGGAAATGTTAAAAAAAAAAAATACAATAGAACTGGTAGCCTTACTAATTAATTATATTTGAAAGCTGACACACTTTTTAATAATATATTTCTGTTTTTCCTGTGGAGCAGCCATCCTTGCAATGAAAATAGTTTATTGTGCAGTTTCACCAAAATGACATTTAAAATTTCCTACGTGCCATGGTATTCCTACATTTTAATACCATGCACCCTGGCTTAGGGGCAATATAGACTATTATGGATGACTTATTAATATTTTTAAAGATTTTTTTTAATATGTTTATTTTTTAAATATGTTTAGTTTTACAAATACAATTGGAATTTAAATAAAAAAATACGCAACCAAACTACAATGATAAAGATAAAGACATGTTTTACATTGGCACTACTATGAACGGGATAATGAGTGCTGCAATCCAATTTTTGGGTTTACATTACAGGGCTGGGATTCAGTTGGTAGTATATACATATACATATTTAAAGTATTGTTTTGGATCCACAAATATTAACAAATACTAAACTACACATACCTAAATATACATAATCACAACAACTATGCCACTTTGTTTTCGATTTTGTGTTTTATTAATGGTAAAGTATAAGTCAGTCATCTATACATTTATGGTAAAAAGGAACATATGCAGAATATAATAAAAGAACACAACTGAGAATTAAAAAACAACAAAATAAATCTATAATAATTACATTTTGTCAGTTTTTTTTACTAATAATCAATGTTAATGTTCCACAATAAGATATTTATTTAGAGTCCATGAAATGTTAAGTAGTGATTAATTTGATATTTTTTCACATATCGAAAGGATTGATTATACATATGTATGCATATGTATACACACACAGACACACACATATATGTACATATATATTAATGTTTTTAATTTAAAAAACACAAAAACTCAGCAATTATTGTTAGTAGCATTTAACATGCAGCCCTGCATTGCTCATGACCTCACATATGATATATCAAGAGTGGTGATTTTCCTGGGAAACAGTGAAGCGTACATTTTCATTTTGCTAATGAGGCTACTGGATTTGGGAGACAGGATCACCTGGATGGTGGGTACTAAGTATGATTCCACACCACATGACGCCTGTCGACCTAATCAGGGTTCTCCAGCTAACTAGCAGCGCTTCATCTCTGACTGAGATGATTGTGGCAACCGGGCACATGACAAGGAAGACTCCTCAGGGGAATTGTGGTCAATCAGATCCCATCCCTTTCTCTCAGTTACCAGACAACAGAGGCATAATATAGGTTCAATAAGGATTTATTGAATTAACTGCTTCTTATATAAAAAGGCATGTATAAAATACAATAAAAGCAAGCAGGTGACTAACAGAGTAAAACGCAAGAACAGTCCTACCAAACTGTCACTAGGAGTGATATGTAAATATTTCTCCTACCTACACTATGTTTGAGCACAGCGTAATAAGCCTAATCTGCCCTTCAGGTGTCCCCCTGGCGGTACATGATCCCTTATACCTGGAGGAAGAAGCCTATTGTCTAGAGAGACACCGTCCTCATGTGGATCAGGGGTCCAGTCGTCTAAGCAAGTAGCTGCAGCAAAGCAATCAGCATACAGTTGTGGTCATCTGGCTGGAATCTCCCTCTAATGAGCTTAGGACAAAGGGGTGTTTTTAAATTAAAACAACTGACATTCTAATGGTACCCACGTATGAGTGTGTATTTTTCTGTGAATGTTGGAGACACAGCATACCACATTTGTCGGTAACCCTATCTGACTGTAGCCTTGAAGAAAGCACAAAGTGAAATCAATGTCCAACTAAGAATGGGATGCTTTCCTAGGCGAAAGTATAATAAGATAAAGAAAATAAAACAGCACCGCAAATGTGGTTTATTGCTAGGAAAATAAAGCAATACTGAATGTTAGCAATAAGGTCTTTTGTTGGCAGTCAGGTTACCCCCTGTCCAAACAAGGACCCTCACTCTAGTCAGGGTAAAGGAGACTCACCCTCAGTTAACTCCCGCTCACCCCCTTGGTAGCTTGGCACGAGCAGGCAGCCTTAACTTAAGAAGCCATGTGTAAAGTATTTGTACCAACACACACAGTAACTCAGTGAAAACACTACACAATGACACAGCGCAGGTTTAGAAAAATAGATAATATTTATTTAAACAAAACCAGCGATGCATTGATTTCTCACTCGCAAGCAAGATCGTGTGTCGTGCCTCCTCCGATTGGGTCAACGTGCGTAATTTCTTCTCTTCAGCAAGAGAGCGATGCATCGATCCAGACAGGCACCTCGGGCCCGGGCAGTCTTTACATTGATTTTCCGTGCCCAGCAATGTTGCATTACCACACTGTGACTGGAAATGGCAACAAAAGCTGTTTGAATCGGCACACATTTATTAATAGTTCTAGAGTGCATCCAAGATTTGCAGAGAAGCTCTACATGGAGCAGAGGTGGGCCAGCTAGGAGGCAATGGCAAAACCTGCCACGTTCCAATCCCAAAGCTGTCTAGCTTGTCAGACATTACTGGTCAGCGCCCCGAACGAACTACAAAAATCACATGGATACTGGGAACTGAAGTCCCATGCTGATGTGGGGACCTCAGAGGAGCCTGAAAAATAAATGGGGAGAGAATTTACACCAACCAAAGCTAATTTTAAATAAACAAGTGTATGGGTCCCAATAATAGAATTTAGGAAAGGCCAGTGTGGGAGAGATGAAAAAGCTACAGACACAGATAAACCTATGTGACATCATCAGGAAATGAATCCATAAGGTTTGCATTAACCAAAGGTGCTGGGAAACGTGGTCTCATAAACACACAAGCTGCAAAAGAAAACAAAATACCATACTCATACTGCTAAGGAATTCTACTGAAACACGTATTACCACCATTAGAACCAGGGGAAAAAATGCAGTCAAAATAATAGGCAGAAGATGCCCCCAGAAAATAAAAAAAACACCAAATGGGGCACCAATCAGGCAGCAAAACAACCCAAAAAATTATGTTTTACCCTAATGTGGGGATACAATTGCCAAAAATAATATCCAATCACAAGAAAAAGGGGAATGCCCGCCGGATCATCCTGGGAATTGTAAAGAGCTGAAGGGAGCTACGGCCAGTTGAAATTACATGAGAAGTTGAGAAATAAATCAACACCACAAAGAGAAAAAAAGACAAAAATTAAATTTTACTAACTGATCCTAGGACAAGAAGGCTAAGGAAGATACCAGCATAACAGAATAGCAGGCCTATTAGAATAAATATAGCGTGCTCAGTATACCATGCAAGGAGAAAGGAAATATAAAAAGATATGGAGAGCCACTATCCAGGACGACAAAATCAAAGGAAGAAAGAAAAGAGCAAAAAACTAATTATAATAATTGCAGAAGATGCACACACAAAGTGATTGGTTACACATAGGACATCAAGTCCTCACAAGACTTACAAGTAGGTCCGAAAAGGCTTATTCAAAGTCAATGGATAGGGACTGTTAGTATGGTTTCATCATTAATGTTGAGGCCAGTGGCAGCAGAGTTGAGATGATTGCACCATCTGCATTCCAACAACATCAAAGGCAGAGAAATGTAGGTAACCTTTTCAGTCTTTTGAACTGGTTGATGACCTGCTATTTAATATGCTGCTCAGAATGCCCCATTTGATGAAAATGTTCAACTGAAATTGCCGTTGTGACCCGACATGATATTCAACTTATATGTTGCAAAATCCTGTAACTGATTGTAATGTATGTAACCATACTTTTGAAGCCAAGACATTTAAATATCCTAATACATTTTTCACTTTAACCTTTTATACAAACTGTAATTCCTAAATGTAATTTATGCTATTGGTGTGCCTGTGGAAATGTTTTCATTGGGATGACAACCCAACTAATCTGTTACAGAGGTTTGCATAGCAGGGTGAGTGGAAAGTCTTGTTTCTCCTTTCAGACCGCTCTCTAAGATTACGGATGTGCTTAGCAGAGTGTATGGATAGACAGTCCCTTACTTTTAGACCTCTTTCTCTCTGATGATGGGTGTGTGTAGTTGGGTGTGTGAATGCCTCTCCTTTGAGACCTCTCTCTCAAATAATTGGTGGGGAGAGACTAGCCTCTCTTTTCAGATATCCTTATCAGAAGACGGGTCTGCATAGTAGGGGGTGTGGATGCACTGGCCTCTCCTTTGACACCTCTTTCTTAGATGATAGGTCTGCATAGTAGGGTGTGTACATAGACTTACCTCTACTTTGAGACCTCTCTCTCAGGTGACAGGTGTTCCTAGTATGATGTGTGGATAGACTGGCCTCTCCTTTGAGCTCTCACTCCCAGATGATGGGTGTACATAAGAATGTGTGTAGATTTCTTGCCTCTCTCTATAGACCTCTTTCTCAGATGATGAATGTGGATATTAGGGATTTGTGGATGGTCAGGCCTCACCTTTGAGACCTCTCTCTCAGGTGATGGCTGTGCGTTTAGGCTGTGGGGATTGACTGGCCTCTCCTTTGAGGCACCTCCCTCAGATGACAGGTGTGCATAGTAGGGTGTGTGCATAGACTTACCTCTACTTTGAGACCTCTCAGGTGACAGGTGTTCCTAGTAGGATGTGTAAATAGACTGGCCACTCCTTTGAGATCTCTCTCTCAGATTATGGGTGTACATAGTAATGTGTGTAGATGTACTTGCTTCTCCCTTTAGACCTCTTTCTCAGATAATGAATGTGTATATTAGGGATTTGTGGATGGCCTGGCCTCACCTTTGAGACCTCTCTCTTAGGTGATGGCTGTACATCGTAGGTTGGGAGGATTGACTGGCCTCTTGTTTGAGGCATCTCCCTCAGATGACAGGTGTGCATAGTAGGGTGTGTGGATGGATTGGCCTCTCCTTTGAGTCCTTTCTCTCAGATGACAGCAGTGCATAGTAAGGTGTGTAGCTGGACCTCCCTCTCCTTTAAGCCCTCTATCTCAGTTGATGGACATGCAATGTAGTGTGTTTGTATGGACTGGCTTCCCCGTAGGTAAAGGCTGTACATCGTAGGTTGGGAGGATTGACTGGCCTCTTGTTTGAGGCATCTCCCTCAGATGACAGGTGTGCATAGTAGGGTATGTGGATGGATTGGCCTCTCCTTTGAGTCCTTTCCCTCAGATGACAGCAGTGCATAGTAAGGTGTGTAGCTGGACCTCCCTCTCCTTTAAGCCCTCTATCTCAGTTGATGGACATGCAATGTAGTGTGTTTGTATGGACTGGCTTCCCCTTTCAGACCTTTCTCTCAGATGATGAACGTGCATAGTAGGGTGTGTGGATGGACTGGCCTCTCCTTTGAGACCTCTCTCTCAATGATGGCTATGTGTAGTAGGTTCTGTGTATCGACTAACCTCTCCTTTGAGACCTCACTCAGATGACAGGTGTGCATAGTAGAATGTGTGGATGGACTGGGCTCTCCTTTTAGACCTCTTTCTCAGAAGATGTGAGCGAATGCTCGATTGTGTGGAAGGACTGGTTTTTCCTTTCAGACATGTCTTTCAGGTGACAAGTGTGCATAGTAATGTGTGTGGATGGATTAGCCTCTCCTTTGAGACCTCTCTCTCACATGATGGCCGTGCGTAGCAGGGTGTATAGATCGACTGGCCTCTCATTTGAAAACTCTCTCTCAAATGACTGACGTACGTACTGGTGTGTGTGGATGGAGAAGCCTCTCCTTTGACACCTCTATCTCAGATGACGGATGTGCATAGTAGGGTGTGCAGGGAGGGACTGGCCTCTGCACTGAGGCCCCTCTCTTGGATGATGGCAGTGCATAGTAGCATGTGGGTAGGGAATGGCCTCTCCACTAAGACATTTCCCTTAGCTGACGGGTATGCATAGTGTGGTATGTGGAGGGACTGTCCTCTCTGCTGAGACCCCTCTCTTTGATGATAGGTGTGCATAGTATGATATGGGAAGAGCCTTAACTCTACTCATAACTCTTCCCAACCAATGGCGGTAAATAGTAGATTCTGATAAACACCATATTCAGCAAGACATCTTCCTAGAGTAACAAGTGTGCATTCTAGAATGTATTCAAAGATCACCTACTTTTTTTTAAATATAATTTTTACTGACTTTGGACAGGCAATGTACAATTTAATGGGAATCAGCCGAAGATATCCTTTACATCATAGTGTGCACTGTCATACATATTTTGATACATATGTACTATGTTGCCAATGTCCAGAAACAATGGACTTATACATTTCCCATCTCCCAATTCCCCCATGGCTGTTGGGTGTAAAGAGACATAGCTTATATTTCCAATAAATATTTTCAAATTAGGGTTTATGTGGTGCAGGCAGCATCATTCAAGATATTCTGTGGGCAATATGGATGTGGTTGCCAGGTCTCCCTCTGGGTCATATGTGTGTATAGCATCCCTCCCAGTTTGAGCTTTTTATCAACAATCACCTACTTATTCCTATTTTTCACAAACCCACAGTAGTCTTGTAAGATTGTAACATTTATTCTTTTAAATGAACTTTCGACTTCTCACAGTACTTATCTCTTACACAGCTCCTCTCAATTACAAGGGCCACAATAATAATTTCTACTAGTTAGGTGTATTGGGAATTCAACTACTCCTTTTTACTATTCACGATCCCATGAACGTCCAGCGAGATCAGAATTAAAAAAAATCAATAAATATTGATTTTCATCAAAGGAGTTGGCCCTCAGGGAACTCCTCTCTAAATCGAGAGTGATAGGATGCCTTTCTGCTGCCCTAAGCAGTATTGGCAGGCATTTCAGTTCCAAAACTTTAATAGCCAGCCAATCAAAGTGCTCACTCTCACGGGCCTCACAAGAGCCTCTCACTCCTGTGAAAACTTGAAGGCCCACAGGAAACACAGGTGCCTCAACCAATCAGAGGGCTCCATGTTTGAATTCACAGTGTAGCAAGACTCTTGTGGACCCAAATGCCAAAATATACAATTATTTTTTACCCTACATTTCTCAAAAACTACTGAATGGATTTACACCAAATCACAAAAAGCACAATCTGCGGACCAAGATCTAGCTTTCTGCAAAATTTGCTGTTATTCCGTTATGCATTTTTTGCTGTATCCTGTCTTAAAGAAGACCATGGAAAATGCATTTTGAACCCCTCTTTGCTCTGCCCCCGTTTGACAGATCACCCTGACACTTTCCACACACAAACTATTAAAAAAGTAGTTCCTACTTTAAAATGTTTTGGGGGGTTATGTCAAACAGTAGCAAGTTATTAGCGACACAATAAAAGAAACAGTTGGCCTAACCTTAACTACCTACACATTTTTAGTTTTTGCTGTTTACTTGAGTAAATGATTTGGAGCTTTTTTGAACACAAGGAGTATTTTCTGTCTCCTGACTTGTGCCACTAAAAAGTTGCTGAGAGGAGATAACAAGGGGCCATATACTCAAAACACATTTCCAAATCCGTTGCTCTAAACCCCAAGGAAAAATGTGAGCTACACCGGAGTTAGTTTCTGCTCATCTATGCTTTTTTTGGCAGATTCAAGGCAACACATTTCTAACCAATGTGTTATGATCACATGATCCATTGAAATTCATAGTGCTCTAAATACAACAAACAACATAAAAAAATAGCCCAATCACCCATAAACTGCATATAAACAAGGGACAAATAATTAATGATTTATGTGTCCGTAACTTCAATCAATTCTGGTAATTGGGTTTTTTGTGACACACTAATGTCCAAATTCTCCATGTGAAATAACATAAGAATACAGTGTCATGCCTTTAAGTTGTTATTCTAATACTATTGTTTTTCCCTTTTCTTTAGTATCAATAAACATAGAGAAAACATTCAAAATTTGATTTTCAGTTTGTATAACTTCATTATTGTTTAAAAGAAGGCAGTAACTTCAAGGGCTGTCATTGCTTCCAAACCTCATGTTTTCCTCACTTAATTTTGGGCTATAGAAGCAGTACAATAAATACATTTCATTTTATTAGCCCCAGTTTTTTTTTTTATTCAATCCAGATAACATTTCTTACTTCCAATTTCCTAAACTTGAATGTCTTCAACATGTAGGGCTTCATTTACAAGGTCATTGTACCACTTGAATGTTCCTTTTTCCTATGTTCAAGTGGCGCAATGCCCTGCTCCATATTCACAAAGCAGCGTTAAGCCGCTTTTTGTGGCTTAACACCGCCTTGTAAATACAACCCCTTTACACGCATCACTTTGCGTGAAAGGGGTGTGCAATGGATGTTGCTGTGGGCATTCCACCACAACACCCATTGCATTTTGATGCTGCCCCAGATTTCTGAGAAATCGTAAACCCGAGGCAGTGTCAAAAACTAACACCACCCCAGAAGTGACGTTCTAGTGGCACAATGAGGAGAAATACTTTTGTTTATCCTTGTTTTTGCCTTTTATATGTGTGCTTGCAGAATGCGGCACACATAGAAAGAGCAAAATGCCATTCACAATTCTTTATGTGTAGGAAGGTGTCCCTTCCTGCACATAAACAATTATTGACTGCAATGCAGGCAGCCTTGTACTATGGTGCAAAGGTGCCTGCATTGGCGGTAAGCAGCTAATTTTAGCATCAGCACTAGGGAAAACACAGAAGGGCGCTGTATTGTAGTAAACATGGAGCATCCCTGCATTTCCGAAATGACATAACGTGGCGCTGAAAAATTTGCCACAGTGCTGCTGTGCTTCTTTGCAAGTGAGGCCCATCGTTTCGAAAATTCAACCTGCATCTTGAGGCGATTACTCACTGTCAGTCCATTATCAATCAGCCCAATTAGATCATGATATCATTTTTCACCCAGTGCAATATGTTTGTTCATAGATTTCCCAGATAGATTTTTTTATGTATGAATAACTGGAAGGAGTATAACTATGAAAATAAATGGAAAGAAATCAAATGTGAAATACTGTGGCCCTTGTATACTTCTTTTAAAATACTGTTTTCAGTCCCTCACACCACATTAAAATACATTGTACTAAAAAAACTTTCATTTTCTGGAGTAGAAAACAACTGCTTAATCTTGCTTCACAGGTGCACATGTCATTCCTCATCCAAGTTCATTCCCCTCATCCTTATCCATCCTGCTTTGATTATATAAATTGATTCACAGGTGTCTCGCCCGCAGGGATTCTTCTGAGTGCTGTTGATCCTTAGGTACTGCATGTATTCTCTGTTGCCCTCGTGTAATTTCCAAAAATGACACGAGGAACAGAGAATGTGTGGAGCAGATACATTACATGCAGTGAATTTACTCCCAGTAATTACACAGGAAGGTCATGGACTTGTTAAACCTAGAGCCAAAAAGAAATCTGAAGAAGATCAAGAACAGGAGTTAGGTGAAAGCAAAAGGGTAGCGAACACCAAATGTGATTCAGAGGATGAATTCATAACTCAGTTGTTGCAGAATCATCCCCCAAGTATAATGCAGTTGAATCAATAAATCAGAATGTAGTCCTGATTACTGCCACAGCTGTAGTTGCACAAAGTCAGACTCAGATGACTCCAAATGTACTGCTAATGTTGCACAGGCACAGGTACCAGCAGTTTATCCAACAGCTGCAATTATTATTATAGCTCAGAATGTCACTGTTCTAGTTATGTCACAGCCAATTCAGAATGCTGAAATGATTCAATTTGAGTCAACACCTAAAGTACGGACACCTGCACAAGTTGGGAAACAGAGACAGGCAATGCCCATGTATTCCCCAGTAACAGCACCAACAAATGGCTCTTGGTACAGTACTAATTGGTCATGGTAAAAGATTAATGTTCCCACCAAGCCAAACAAATTTGTCTGGACCAGATGCCATGACAGTTCCAGTGACAATAGGTCCAGTTGTCCTGTTGTTTGTCCAGTGTAATAATGAGAGTGGTCCCCAGATTCCAAATCCTGTATCAGTAATAAATTCACCTTTTGGAGCTAATGCAGGAATGGAGAGACTGAGCACTACAGTGCCAGCCATTACTCCTTTTAATTATTTTGGTTATAACCAGACATGTGATAGAGTAGGTCCACTGATTGATGCGTCATGTATCCCATGCTCTACAGGCTCATCTGTATTAGCCAAGAACAAGCTATGAGGGCATTCTGTACTCATCCACAACCCCTATCTCAGAGTAGTAACTTTAGTTTAGAAGGGAGGGTTATCAGCACAACAACTAACTGAATGATTAGACAGTCTAAATGAAGGGTCAGGTTTGAAAAACACCCCATGTGGAGAGATGTCATTGCACATGGCTTGACTAAGATTGGAATTAAATTAAATGTTTCAGGGGACACTTGAATTGGACAGATTGGATTCTTACAAAGAAAATGAATTGTGTTTTATGTGCAAAGGCGTTACTCTTCGTGCAGGACAGTTTTATGAGAAATTATCTAATTTAGCTAAGAAACATGAAATCGAGATGAATAAATCCAAACAGTTAAAGAGATGTTCAGATTATAATTCAATTTGAGAGACATTGTGAACATGAGATCACCTTGAATGAAAATTCATAATAAAGAATTGATTCAGAACATTCGAACATGGGGAACACTAGATAAATGGGAATACAGCTGCGAAAAGAAAAGAGAATATAAGAAAAAGCCAACTGCATCTTCAAACGATATACAGCGGGCTGAGGGAGCTGTGAAAAAGATGCCTATGAGATAAATTCTGGGAGGGAATTTTATTCATGTCCCATGCAGCAGAAGTAAAATACTCTTATTTACAAGTGAATACCCAAAGTTGAGGGAGAAACCAGGGGAGTGGTACCAGAAAACTGAAAGGTTTGTTATGCTTGCAAAGCGCCTGTGGGAAGATTAACACTTTTTATTTGAGATTGTGGTTCCAGCAGATATTGTAGGTTAAGTGTAAGTAGAGTATTGATTGGCCAACGCGTGAGCTGCCCTGGGATGCAGATGTTGATTGGCAAAGGATTAATAGGATAACTCAGGAGTCAAAGTCAGTTTATGCATATTATGAGAAATTGTTGCAAGCAATCAAACAATACAGTGGCACAGTGATTATTTAACCGAGAGACATGATTCATTTTGTGTTCGGATTTGTTCAATGATTGAAGACTGAAATTAGAAACATGATTCAGAATAATTTGATTTGCTGGCAGGGAAAGTCGATTGATAAAGTATTGCATTAGGCAAAATACTGCAGTGATTAAAATGAGTTGAAGCAGAAGAAGAAAAGACTAAGGAAGAAGGAGATGGTAAAGCAAGTCAAATCTGCCTAAGCAGCAGATATGCAGGGATCACAAGGAATGGTGAATGCAGGAGGAATGCAGGGAACAGAACAACAGGGCAATATGGCACCTCAGTTCAGAGATGGAGGTCAAGGAATTGAGTAGATCTGAATGTTAATGTGGGTGATGTTCATGAGATGAAGAGAATGTTACCTTGTCATGCGCGTGGCAACTTCAGACACAGGAAACGGGATTGTCCTTCTAATAATGTAAATAATTTGGTGCAAGGTGGTGGCGTTGCACAGATGGTTGACAACAGTCAATTTCAAAATCAAAGAGGTCAAAGACTCTGAAATCAAAACATGAATGTTCCTACTGGAGAAATACAAATGCAAGTTTCCCAACAAGTACAATTTCCCGAGCAGCAAATTCAGACCCACAGCAAATGCAGATTCCACAAGCTCCGATGGCACAGCAGCAGGTAACGGTTCCTCAGCAGAATGCAACCCAAAAAGCAAGTGCAAATATAAATCAGTTGATCACACAATACCCATTGATAGATTTCAGTGATGATATAGTAAGTCAAGAATAACTGAGTGAAAGTTCAGAAGAGGAAGAATGTGTGTTAGCTGCCTCACTGGAGATAGATCAGTGTGTTGTGGGTCATTATGTTTAATTTCTGGTTGACACTGTAGCAACTTGTTCCACTGTTAGATCTGCTGAAGTACCTAATGTGCCTCTTTCTGGAAGGACAGTTCAGAATGGAGGAGTAGCAAACCAGCATTTGGTGAATCCATTTCCATGTTAATTCCATCTAAAATAGGAACATTTGAGGACTTGCACCAATTCGTAGTCTGTGATTCAAGTCCTTTGAGTCTGTTAGGAAGAAACTTACTGTGCAAATTAAAATGCTCCATTAGGTGTACTGATGAAGGGATAGCAATTCAGACAATTAGTGATGATGAAACTTCAAGTCACATTCATGAGATGTTTCCTTTTATTTCATTGCGTCCTGCCATGACAGTCAGAGACCTGCCTGATGAATTACAAGACACGGTAATGCTGAGAGTTCTCTCAGAAAAGGCTATTTACCTCATACGAGGAGTTGAGCCAATCAAAGTGACTGTAAAGCCAAATGTAGTTTTTCCCAGAACACCACAATATAACATGACTGCAGAAGTAATTACTCCAGTAATTACAGACTTTGTTGAACAGGGAGTTCTAGAAATACCGCATAGTTCAAGATTTGAGAATGGTGAATGAAATTATGATATTCCGTGGTACCAAACCCAGTAGTTATCTTATTCCAGATTTCATGTGAAACAGAATGGTTTTCTGTTATTGACTTGTCACAGGTATTCTTCTTAGCGCCCTTACATGAGGATAGTCAAGTCCTTTTCTCAATCAGATTCAGCAACCAAGTGTATTCATGCTTCAGTACTCCACAGGGGATTTCAGTATCTCCATCCATTTTCATCAGATTTTTAAGAAGAACTTAGAGTTTTTGAACATGCCATCTCCATCTGTTTTAGTGCAATATGTTGATGACCTGATGCTTGCATCCATTACATGTGAAGTGTGCAGAAAAGATACCATAGCATTGTTGAACCATTTGGGCAAAAATGGACATAAGGTTTCCCCTACCAAATTACAGTATTGTCAAAAGGAAGTAAAGCATTTGGGTCACTAAATTGAGCGAGAGAGTTGTAGCTATTTTTTAAAATTACTTTATGTATTTCAGGTATAGAAAGACAGTATCCAACAAACAGAGCAACATAACAGTCACAGACAGTAAATAGCCTGTGCAATCCGCGAAGGCTGCTGACAGAAATAACAACCATGATCAGTCAGCATGGGAAAACACTGGTTAAAGCAGTCCTTGGTCAGAACACGATCAGCCATCAATGCATGGGAACGTGAAAAGCAGAGAAGAGAGGAAAAGGTGAGAGAAGGAAAAGCAAAGAGGAAGAGGAAGGAGAAGAAGCAGTGTTGCCATCAGAACAGCCCTGGAAAAGAGACCAGAGCCACCCAACGCCTCCCGAGGAGGTCAAGCTCCACCGAATGGTTGAGGGGGGAGGCATGAAGAACTAATCACTGCCCTGGGAGCGGCCTGTAAGATACGTCATCAAGGGGAACCAAATATTGCGTGGACGGGAGCCCTCCAGCATCAATGCCCAATATGTCATCAGCTGCTCCTGACAATATACAGCATTCGTCAGCCACTCAGCACATCGGGGCATCCGCCCCCTGGCCCCAGCACATCGCCACCCTGCACTTTGCAAGCAGCAACAACAATCCCACCAGCCGTCTAAAGGGAGAGGGGACCTCCTTGACATACCACAAAAGCACCATCAAAGGGGAGCGCGGCAGCTCCAGTCCCATCATCTCATCAAGTGCGCACAGCACCGCAGAACAATATTCACGCAGCGCCCCGCAATCCCATGTCAAATGCAGAAAGCCCGCCTCCAACGCTGAACAGCGCTCACAGCAAGCATCCTCCTTTAAACCCATTTTCTTCAAGCATCTAGGCATATAATGGAGACGCTGTAAGAAATTGAAATGTATGAGTCGGAGTCTTTAATTAGGGCAAAGTTCCTGTGTCTGGACGCAACAATAATGCCACTTCTCCTCTGAAATGGGCACTCCTATCTCCGCCTCCCAACGCGCTCGAGCCCTGGAGTCAGCAAAAGGTTCCCTATTTGGCAAACAAACATACAAACACATGATAAATCGGCGGGCATACTGCGCCCTCTACAACTCCAGAGCCGAACAAAGCGGGGGCTCCTCAGGAAAGCAGGGGTATCATTCCTGCAGCAAGGCCCGCACTCTGAAAAATAACAAGTGATAAATCGGAGAGCCACAGTGGTCACCCAACGCAGGCCAAGGAGGCAAACATTCCCTCCGGAAACCAAGATCCAAGTGTGGTCATATCCAACTCCCGGAGTCGCTCAGACAGCTGGCCATCTTCCAACGGGGACAGACCCACCATGTCTTGCACCAGCATGGACGGCACAAATACTTCTCACAGCCCAGCCCACAGCATTAAACAAGTCCAAGCCCACGCCGAGCACGCCACGGTATCTATGCCACGTCGACGTGGCCGAGGCGGCCCACTGACCACACCACCCAATCTATTGGGCCACACCGAGTCAGATTCAGGAGCCAGATGCGGTACATAACGAACCGGGTGCAGCCAGACATGAACAAAATGGGCCTGTTCCAAATAATAATAAAGTTCCAGATCCGAGGCCTCCAGTCCGCCCCGCTCAAAAGGCAAAGTCAGAGTTTCCCATAGGATTCTTGGCTGTTTCCCCGCCCATACAAGGGCCACAAGTAAGGAGCAGAGCCGTCTAAAAAAACTAGCAATGAGAACAAGAGGCAGGTTAACAAAGAGGTACAAAAACTTCAGCAGTACCACCATCTTGGCTATCGCAATGAGGCAGGTGATCGAAAGCGGCAGCAAATGGCAAACCGCAATTTTTTCCTCCAACCATGTAACCGCCGTACCATAGTTAGCCGGCCACAGCTCATCCACCTTCATGCTCAGCTAGATACCCAGATACAGCACTGGTCCGTCCGCCCAGCACAGAGGGTAGCCAGAGGGTCATGGCACAGTAGCATCCGATAAGGGCAGCACTATCGACCAATTTATCGTAATCCTGGAGATCCTGCCAAAGTGCACCACCTCATCCAGCAAAGCGTCAAGATGAAGCTGT
This sequence comes from Pleurodeles waltl, assembly GCF_031143425.1. Taxonomy (NCBI): domain Eukaryota; kingdom Metazoa; phylum Chordata; class Amphibia; order Caudata; family Salamandridae; genus Pleurodeles; species Pleurodeles waltl. Next base: position 1,081,645,041 of record NC_090444.1, on the reverse strand, counting down.
GGATCACGGACATATAGTGGAACATTGTCCGCGTAGAGAGAGATTAGAACAGGGTGCTGCCGAAACACCAACCCCCTATGATTATGATGCTGATGTAAATGTGCCAGAATGGATTCCATAGCCACTGCAAAAAGTAGCAGTGAAAGAGGGCAACCCTGACGAGTTCCCCTAGCAATCGGAAAAGGACCCGAAAGCAACCCATTAACCCTCAGACAAGCAGTCAGCTTGGAATACAGCAACCGGATCAGATGCAGGAATCTGGCGCTAGGTCCCACCCTAGCCAGGAGAGCGAACATATACGACCAGGCCAGCGAGTCAAACGCCTCCGTGGCGTCTAAAAAGGCCACCACCGCATGCAAAGATTATATAAAGTCGAGCGACCCGGCACAAAACCTGATTGGTCCAGCAATATCAGGGAGGGAAGCAGGGGCTGCAGACGTGTCGCAATGAGTTTAGCCAATATGTTAGTGTCTATGTTTATGAGCGAGAGCGGCCAATAAGAGTCACACCTACCAGGGTCCTTTCCGGGTTTTAAAATCATCAGTATAAGAGCTTCTCGGAGTGAAGGCAGGAGGACACCTCCTACAAGTGCTTCAGCATAAATATCAAGAAGGTGAGGGGCCAGGGTATCAGCATATTCCTTAAAAAAGGCGGGCGTCAACCCATCCAAACCCAGGGCCTTGTCACTAGGCAGACTGCGTATGGCCTGAACCACATCGTCAACTGAAAAAGGGACATCAAGATATTGCCTGTGAGAGTCGTCAACCAAAGCAGACTAAGCTCCTCAAAGTAATTGATGACATCTGAAGCAGTAACTCCCGGGTGCTCGGCATACAGGTCTAAGTAAAAGTCGGACATAACGCACTGTACCTCAGCCATACCTGTTCGGAGCATCCCCTTAGAGTCAGTGAGCTCAACTATATAATTCCCGGCCAATGGCTTACGAAGCATAGCTGCCAATGGCTTCCCAGCCCGTTCACCATCACCATAGCACTGCACCCGTGCCACTCTACCCAAATAGCATACCTTGCGCAGGGCGGACTCCTCGTAGTAGGACAGCACCTCCCAAAATTCAGCCAGAAGGCTCGTAGACCAGTCAGATGCCAATCTCCGTTCTAACCCGGCCAAGCAAGCCTCCAGCCATGCCAGTTCCCCCCGAAGGGCCCTCAGCACCACATGTTGTCTAGCAAGGAAAATTCCCTGGATGACAGCCTTAAAGGCCTCCCAAAGGGTGCGTCCCGAGGACATCGAGCCCTGATTTATGTCAAAGTAGTCTACAGTAGCAGTAGGGATTTTATCCTGAAAGACAGAGTCTCTCAGCGCCCCGCAAGTCAGCCACCACGGAAACGCATGACCAGGACATCTGGGCACATGCAGTTCCAACAGGACCCGCAAGTGATCCGACAACGTGCAGGGCATATGCTCAACAGATTTCTTCCAAAGTTCCACTTCTCTGGTGCCAAACAGCAATCTATTCTGGACCAGCTGCCGTGCGGATATTTAAAGCACGTTCTCTGCTTGTCCCCACCATGCTCGGCTCTCCATAGATCCACCAGCACACCTGCATCCATAATATATGCACCAAAGCTCCTGCCACCACTGCATGTTGAGGCCTGGCCCTGCTCTCCTGGTCCGCCACCGGGTCTAGCACCACATTAAAGTCTCCACACCACAGCAGAGAACAAGGACCCAGCAATTTAATCATGCGCCAAACCTCTGCAAAGAACTCCGGGTCGTCAACATATGGGAAGTAAAGGGAGACAAGGCAAAACGGCCTATCATACAGCGTACCCTTCAACATGACATATCGACTACATGGATCCAACAGCACCCGTCCTGTGTGCCATGGCAGAACCTTCCTAATCAGGATCGCAACACCCCGCGCATAGCCCGAATAGGACGCCATATGACTCTTTCCAATCCAGCCAGCCCTCACCCTCACCTGCGTGCTGGCAGACAGATGCATTTTCTGTAACATGCAGATATCAACTGCGTGGCGCTGCACATACGCCTCATCTTGTGGCCATCATTCATCCCCCTAACATTCCAAGTTAGACACCTAAGAGCAGACGCGCTTGTGTTCACCATCCCAGCAATCACTCAAAAGCATGTCATCCCCAGTCATCCTACAGGAAGCAACTGCTTCAAATAAAAGAAAAGAAGAAAGAGAAGGAAGAATCCTCACCTATGCCGGCCCCCTAATCGAGCCAGCCAGCCACCCCTCACCTAAACTCAAAACCCGCAGCAAAACAACAGAGTGCTGATGTGGACTCATCCGACGGGGCATCAGCGAGGCCATCCAAAAAATGCCCCAATAGGGGTGGGTGAGCAGGGGACATCAGGATAGCGTTCAAAGTCCAGCACCGGCCAGCACAGAGCCAGCTCAGCACAAATCAAAGTCTAGGCCCAGCCTTCAAGGAGTTGAGGGGTAAGAGCAATCAGCAGGGACAAACCAGAGTCTAATCGTTATCACTTCCATCAGGGAGATCATCACCCGCCCTCTCCCTCGGGGCACATGTCAGAGGTGCCTTCTTGGGAATAGTCTAAACATACTTGGCCGCCGGCTTAGGGTCAGTAAAAAAGTGCAACTTGCCCTTGTGTAACACACGTAGCTTGGCAGGATAGATGAGAGAAAACTTAGCATCCGTCTAGCTTAGGGTACGCTTGACCGGGAGAAACGCCCGGTGCATAGCCTGCACCCCAGGCATATAATCTGGAAAAATGCTGAGCTCATTATTGTTATAAATCATTGGCCGCCGCTCCCGAGCTAACCTAAGTATAGTATCCCTGTCTCGATAATTCAATAAACACACAATAATCAGTGATGCTGGCGCCCCAGAGGAGGCGATCGTTGCGCCCGCTCCACCACCAGCGCCTGACAGAGTTCGCCAGGGAACAATGATGGAAACATAGGCCCTCATTACAACATTGGCGGTAAGTCCCGCTTACTGCCATGCAGAAGACCGCCAACACACCGCTGCGGCGGTGGAATTCCGCTACAGCTATCACAACCCACAGCCCGGAATCCACCAAAATCCAAACACCCACACAAGTCCGCCACGCCAAAGGTCAGTGATAAACTGGTGATAACAAAACCTCCACCGTCACACCAACAGGAATACGCCCACACTATCACGACCCATGAATCCATGCAGCGGTCTTTCAACCGCGGTATTCCATTGGCGGTACACACCGCCGCACTCAAAACACACACACATTTACAAAACACAACCACATTGGACAATTCCAAATAAACACACATGATACACATACACACACCACACCCACACACCCAATCCAATATAAAACACACACCCACATCACCCACAAACCCTTATGACCAGAATTGCGAAAGAAGGCCAGAGAGAGACACCACCAGAAACAACACTAGCATCCACAGACACACAACATCATCACTCACACAATATCCACGTACCTCAGACAACACAAACAAACACATCCCCTCACACATCACAACACACACCACCTCACACATCACCCACACCACATCATGGCACCCCAACGACACCCCAGGTTCTCAGAGGAGGAGGCTCAGGGTCATGGTGGAGCAAATCATCCGGGTAGAGCCACAGCTATTCGGATCACAGGTGCAGCACACCTCCATTGCTAGGGAGATGGAGCAATGGTGCAGAATTGTCGACAGGGTCAACACATTGGGACAGCATCCAAGAACTAGGGATGACATCAGGAAGAGGTGGAATGACCTACGGGGGAAGTTGCGTTGCGTGGTCTCAAGACACCAGATTGCAGTACAGAAGACTGGCGGTGGACCCCCACCGCCTCCCCCACAACTAACAACATGGGAGGAGCAGGTCTTGGCAATACTGCATCCTGAGGGCCTCGCGGGAGTAGCAGGAGGAATGGACTCTGTTAAGTCAGATCTTAACTGTTATATCCCCCACCCTACCTGCATGCCATCACATACCCCCATCCTCACCCTCACCCCCATCACTCCAACACCTCACATATGTCCCACTATCACAAACCACCCATCCCAACACCAAGCCCTGCATGCAACACCAAAGCATGGACACCCATCACCAAAGCATGTCCACTACAGATACCCACACAGACCCGAAACCAAATATTACACAAGGACATAGACAAGAATTCAAGCACTGGAATACAGGGTCACTCACCAATTGCACACGATGGCACACACAGATGCAATGCTCATGCCTTTACACCCCTGCAGGACCCCTACTCAACGTCACCGGACAGGACGTTCCAGACATGTCCACTCCCCCCACAGAAGAGGCCCACATTGATGACAGCAGCTCTGTACAACTGGATCAAGATGACCAGCCCGGCCCATCTGCGACCTTGGGACAGTCGGTTCGCCTGACACTGGCACAAGCCACCACAGAGCCTCCCCCCTCAGGAAACACCAGAACAGCACCCACCCAGCGAGCCCATCCCTCTGTCCCAAGGAAACGTCAAGCAACAGTGTGTCCACCACTACAGGGAACCCAGGCAAACCCCCCACCCCAAGAAAATCAGGGACCTGGGGGCAGTGGCAGTGGGCACACGGTTCAGGGGACAGAGGCACAGTAAAACAGGGGAACGGGAGGACTGCTGTGCGACAGGGGGAGGACAGTCCCAGGGAACACACTCTCCACGAGGCCATCTCCAATATCATGGGAGCGTACCATCATTCCCAGGAGATGATGGCAACGGTTCTGGCCAACTTCCAGGAGACGCAGCGGCTGCAGAAGGAACACTATCTGGGGATCAGGGAGGAACTCAAGTCCATCAACACCATCCTGGTCACCTTTGTGAACACCAAGAGGGACACTATGACACAACACGGGGCCCCTGACACTAGCCTGGATGATGAACAGCCCACCACCTCCGCTGGTGCTAGTGGACAGGGGGCACCGCCACAGGTCCACGACACCAGTACCCCACCCCCTGCAGATGGAGAGCCACCCCGCAAATGGTCCCTGAGATCCATGACCAAAACAGAGAATATTGCCAAGACCCCCCCACAGGAAATGAGACTCCCCTGAATGTCATCCTTCTGTCCCACTTTGTCACCCTGTCCATCCTTAAACTGCCCTAGCTCCATTTCCTATGCCCCTTTGGACAATGCACCTGTGAAACAAATAGACTGGACTCTGCCATGGACATTCCTCCACCATCACCCCTGACCATTTTACAACCCCCTCCACTTATTTGCACAAAAATAAACACACATCAATAACAAAACAATCTGGAGTCAGTCTGTGCTTTCACTTATGTGTATTTACAATAACTATACAATATACCAATGTCAATTTTATTGTCAACATACCGATGTAACACAGCTCTAGTCCATGAGGAAATATAGCAGAGGTCACACAGTGGGACCCACATCTGTGAAATGGAAAGCCAAAGTGACAAGTCAGGGTCCATACACTGGGTGAAAGTGACAGACTTATGATAGTTCAAACAATAGTATGCAATGTGTGAGGCAGTGATATCTTCTTACCCGTGTCTCACTGGAAGTATTGCTGGATAACGTTGTTTCTGTTGTCGATATCCTCTTCTTCTGCCTCCTCTTCTTCACTGTCCACAGGCTCCACAGCTGCCACAAGACCTCCAGCTGGACCATCCTCGTGCAGAAAAGGCACCTGGCATCGCAAAGCCAGGTTGTGCAGCATACAGCAGGCTACGATGATCTGGCACACCTTCTGTGGTGAGTAGTATAGAGAACCACCTGTCATATGGATACGTTGGAGAACATTGTCTGCGACATCCCTGATGCAATGGCCACTGTTGTTTAAAAAGACCCACTTGCCAGGAAATGGAGTACTGACAGGACCTGCACTAGAGGGGGGATCCCTGTGGGATGGCTGATAGCTGACATCCGGTCTGGCTCAATTTGGACACACTGTTCATGGATTGTTGCACGATCAAGTCTGTAGGTGACTATTACGTGTCTCTCTTCCATTGTCGACAGGTCCACCAGCGGTCTGTACACCGGAGGATGCCGCCATCTCCTCAACTGCCCCAGCGGACATGCCCTATGGACGAGAACAGCGAGCAGAGAGTCAGCCAACACTGAGGTATCACAAATTGTCATTAGCACACGTTTCTTAATCCGCAATGTGTCTCTTACTGTGTGTATGCAAGGCCTACATAGGTGTGACGCAGTTATTATTCTTGCCATGTGGCCCCCTGAAATGGTGGCTGCCTGACCTGTAAGGTGGGACAACGGGATATGAGGTAACTGCGCTGGCGTTCTAAACCGTTGCGGTAGGCGGTCGAAGACCGCGGCGCAATCCTGCATTGGTTAACATTCGACCCTATGGGTCCGAGGAGCCAATGACGATGTACACCGGGAGTGACGGTACGCACTGCTGCGGATGTGACCGCCATTTTCTCTCTGTTCACTCACTTGATACCTGACCTTCAATAGGAGAGGACCTACACTGAAAGTGCTGCTGTGACCTCAGTCTGGAAGCGACAATGGCTCATGTGTCTGGGGAAAGGGCCCCTGCCTTCACTTCGGAGGAGTTGGAGAAGTTAGTGGATGGGGTCCTCCCCCAGTACACGCTACTCTACGGTCCTCCAGACAAACAAGTGAGTACACTGTGAGCATGCTGCATGGGCAATGGCTGTTTGGAGTGGTGTGGATGGAAGATACTTGGGGGGGAATGAGACCAGCATGTGCAGACGGTGAGTGCGTCAGGGCATGGGTGGGAACGTGAGCCAATGACTATGACGGTCGGGACGGTGAAAGATTTACCTATTCCCCTCTACTATTCTTCTAGGTCAGCGCCCACCAGAAGAAGGATATTTGGCGTGCCATCGCCAAGGAAGTCCGGACCCTGGGTGTCCACCACAGACAGAGCACCCACTGCCGGTAAAGATGGGAGGACATTCGCCGCTGGAGCAAGAAGACGCCGGTAGCCCAGCTGGGGATGGCCTCCCAACGTGGGAGGAGTGCCCGTCGCACCATGACCCCCCTGATGTTCCAGATCCTGGCGGTGGTGTATCCGGAGTTGGATGAGCGCTTGAGGGCATCACAGCAGTCAAAAGGGGGTGAGTAAAGTCACATTCATCTGACTCTGCACTCATTACGAGGTGTCTAGGTGGGGGAGGTGGGCAGTGGGTTCCCCTAGGCCAGGGCAAAGTTTGTAGGCAAGGTCCCTTGTGAGGCAGGCTTTGTGGCACCCAAACCCCACCAGTGGTGAGATACATCTACACTTAGTCAGGCTACTGTGACTTCCATGTGTGCAGCAATCGGGCATAGGCCTTGTACCCCATGGCCTTATGAATAATCTAGGAACTGTTAGTGCATGGCGCAGTGCTGAGGTCTGCAGTTTCTGTAGTGTCCGCCAACGGTAGTGGTATTGCATGCACTGAACATGTATTTCTTCTGTCTTTCCCCCACCCTTTTTGTGGTCTCACTGTTCTTGTGTGCAATAGCATCATCAGGCAGAGGAGCAGTGGCACCGGAGCAGGAGGGAGCTGCATCCCACTTGGCCCTGGAGGGCGAGACAACGGAGTCTGAAGCCACCAGTGGGACAGAGGGTGAGAGGAGCTCCACGGCGGGGACAGCAGGTGACATCAGCGACAGCGACTCCTCTTCTGATGGGAGCTCCCTTGCGGTGGCGGGCCCCTCTGTGTCCCCCGCATCAACAGGTACAGCTGCCACCCCCCCTACCAGCACCGCCCTCCCAGCAGCCCCTCAGCGTGTGTCCCATGGCTGCTCACCCAGGAGGGTGGGCATCTCCTTTGCCACAAGCACCTCAGGCACTGCCCCAGTCAGCCCTGCTGCCCTTAGTGAGGAGGATATTGACCTCCTGAGACCCCTCACTGTTGGGCAGTCTACCATTGTGAATGCCATCCAGGGTGTTGAGAGGCATTTGCAACAAACAAATGAATACCTGGAGGGCATTAATTCTGGCCAGGCAGCCCAACAGAGAACATTTCAGGCACTGGCCTCAGCACTGATGGCAGCCATTGTCCCTGTGTCCAGCCTCCCCCTCCAACTTCCTCCACCCAGACCCAATACCCTGTACCTCAGCCTATCCCAAGCACACCATCAGACCAGCATGCACACACCTCAACACACAAAAGTGGCTCAGGCATACATAAGCACCACACATCCCACAGGTACTTACACAAGCATCATACCCATGCAGACATACCAACATCCACTGCCTCCGCTGTGTCCCCCTCTTCCACATCTCCCTCCTCCCTCCCAGTCTCATCTCCACTCACACTTGCATGCACTACATCTTCAGCCACTACCTCCGTCACCAGCACGCCCATTACCACACACCGCTCACGTGCACTCACCACCCCACTACCATTCACACATCCCCTGTGTCCTCTCCCAGTGTGTCTTTGAGCCCTCCTCCCAAAGTACACAAATGCAGGCACACACCCACCCAACAGCAATCTACCTCACAACAGCCTCCAGCCCATGTACCTTCACCCAAATTCAGCAGACGTACACCTCCTACAACTACTACCTCTTCCTCCACTCCCAAACCCCCTCCATCTACCCATCCCAGTGTGTCTAAAAAACGGTTCCTGTCTAATATTGACCTCTTCCCTACACCTCCCCCCCGCCCGTCCCCTACGACCAGGCTTTCCAGATCCCAACACAGCACCTCAGCCACCACATCATCAGGCACAGTGGTGCCAGCAACTGTGGGCTATTCGAGTGCGCCAACCATCAGGGCTGCCAGTGTGCCTCGGAGCGAGGGCAAGGACATTCCACCACCTGCAAAACTTAAAAAGTTGCCCACATCCAGGAGGGAGAAGCCGAACACACCTGCCACCAAGGGCTCAGGGAAACCGAAAGGGGATAGTGGCAAGACAGCAGCACCACCATCCAAGGTGGGGAAGGGCCAGAAAGTGAAGGGCAGGTCAAGAGAGGGCATGGTGGCACCGACTGAGGGACCAGTGTCACACCTTCTGTCCACGTCGACGCCAACCTGTACAGAAAATAAGAGATTGTAGGCAGAGGCAACAGACGAAGAACATAGAGATTGGACTAGAGCAGGTTGTGTACAAAGAGAGGAAGATGATGTCTGGATTTCAGATGAGGGGAAAGTTGTGTTGCCAGATTGTCTGTTGAACTCGATGGCTAGATATTTCCATTGTCAAGTTCATCTCGGCAGAGATGCAGTGATTCGTACATTCAAACAGACATGGTACAACCCCAGTTTTAGGTTGCTTGCAGAAGTGGTATGTCACATATGTGTTACATGTCAACAAATTAATTTAGGGAAATGCACAGTGGTTAATTTGAGCCACATAGGCAGATCGGGAGCTCCATTTAACTAAATGTGGCTTGATTTTATTGAGATGTCTGCTTGCAATGGATTGAAGTATATGTTGGTTATTGTATGCTTGATTTCCCATTGTATAGATGCATTTCCAACACGTAGGAATGACATTCTTACTGTAGCTAAGCTGCTGCTTAGGGAATTGATACCAAGGTTTGGCTTCCCGACTTCTTTAGAATCAGATCAAAGAGCTCATTTTAATAATGAAATCATAAAATTGTTGGGTACAGCACAAATTGCACTGCAGGTACAGACCAGAGGCATCTTTATTGGTGGAACAAATAAATGGAACACTGAAAGCTCAATTAGAAAAGGTTTGTGCCTCTACAACATTGAAATGGCTCATGCATTGCCGCTTGTTTTGATGAGCATGCGTAGCATCCCTGACAGAAAGACTCTCACCGCATGAAATTCTTATGGGATGTGCAATGAGGTTACCAGCAGTACCTGCAAATGAATTTGTGAACATAACATGTGACTTAGTGCTAGATTATTGCAAAGGTGTTGCTGATGTGGTTCTCACTTTATCTCATCAGGTTGAAGCAGAAACAGCTCATACAGGTCAAGAACAGTACCACACTTCGAAGGCTGGGGATTGGGTTCTTATAAAAAAGCATGTGATGAAGACTTGTTTAGAGCCATGGTGGAAAGGACTGTATCAAGGTATCTTGGTGACAATGATGGGTGTAAAGTGTGCTGGTCTTCTGAACTGGATTCATGTGAGCGACACATGCAAAGTTCCATGTCCTCTTGAAAACACAGAATCTGATTCCCTAAGAGTGAAAGCAGAAAGGGGGGGGGGGTCAGATCAATTAAGCTGTGAGGACGGAATGTATGGCTGAAACCTGAACTTGTATAAAATGGTGAAAATGCTAGCATTCCTAATGCAGACAAAGATGCAGAAGAGCAAAGCCAACTGAATCCTGCTAACACAGCAAATGTCAATCTAATTGCACCCAAAAAGTGAACTGTGAAAGGAAATCAATGGTCTGCAGCCATGCATGAGCTGGTTGCTGATAAATTCCCAGCTATAACTGAAGCCGTTGAAGAGTCAAATCAAAGTGAGGATGAAGATGGTGCTGTAAGGAGAAGAAAAAAGAAGAGTGTCAAGACGCAAATACTCTTCACCTGAATGGATATATCTTGTCACAAATGAATGGAAGAACACGTTTATTGCCTGTTGTTTTGACCATGGGAATTCAGTTAAACTTTCTGGAACTTGAAATTGCATTTGAACTGAGTTTTGAAATAACCTTGCCAATTGATCAACTAAGACATCACACTCTGGAAGTGACCATAAGTGATCCTCAGACTGTTTTATTAAAAATGAACAATTTGAACGTTTTTTGAGAAATTTTAGTGGAAACTTGATGAACTTTCTTGAAGATCAAGAACTGTTATAAATAGGGCAAAAATACTTTGAAAGGCTCCTTTGTATTTGATTTTTGATCACTTTTTGCTTTTGAAAAAATGTTTTCTCTTTTTCTTTTCTTCCCTGATTTTACAGAAGCCATGAACCCAGGCCAGGGTAAATGCAGTAAATGTAAACATGTGTGCATCGGTTTAGTTATAGTATGAATGATTGTGTGCATTTTATTGATTGCAATTGTAAAGCACAGCAACTCCAGGGCAGGGAGTAAAATCATCTAAGCAAGATATGTTTTATAGGGATGAGGGATTGCTTCATTTAGATCACACAAAGCGAGATTCGTCTTCTAATGTTTATTGTAGTTTGGTGTATGAGCATGTGGACACAATGAAAGTGCGTGACTGTTATATGTGTACACAAATTCCTTCTTCAGTCCTGGAAGGGATCACCTATCATAGTTTACCACTGAATTATGGCATTAGTTGCAGCTTATTAATAATATGTTTGTGCAATTAAGAGTACATTCAATATTTTTATTCTAATTTGATTTAGTTTTTTCTTTTGTTCCCATTAATCAGCATTTGGGCAGCATTGCAAAGGCTAAGAACAAAGTTATGTTAGGTGGGTTTTTTGAACCTACACTAACGTTTGGCAGAGCATATGCACACCAGAATAATTTAACATGTTTCCTCACACAAGTACAAAAGGAGTTCATTAATCAAATTGACTACAGAAGAACAGCAATGGTTTCCAGAAAGTAATCAGTTCATAACACACCTGATACTCAAGGACTCTTAGCTTAAAATTGGCAAAATGTAGGGAAAATCTGTAGATATAGGCCGCATTCGAAAACTGACTATAGGTTGGTAGGAACGAGTGAATGCAGACATATGTTTTTGTTTGAGAATGTATGGGATTTTATGCTAAAACGGACAAGTCTCCGCTGTGCATAGTGAATATCACATCTGTGGAAAAATAATTATTACAAATTAATAAGAGGTTGGTATAGCACATGCTATTTAGGGGTGTTCTTTTCTGAAGATCTATCACTTCATATGAGAATTGTTCAGCTCATCCTGTGTACCATGAGTAAGGATTCCAAACTAACAAACTACTAAAAAATGTATTATTTTGGCGGAACTGTATGAATTTACTGAAATGACCAAATATTTTCTCTGAAAAAACTGGAATTGTTGAAAACTTGATGTTTTCAGCGGCTACCATTGGATGCTGGATCTTGTGCAAAAGATGAGCCCACCTGGAAGATCAATCAAAAACTCCTGGACATTTCTAATTAGTGGGAGACTTTTGAAACTTTAGTCAGTCAGTCTTGACATGCTGATGATCCTGGATGTAGTGCTGCTCTCTGCTTCTTCTGAATCCTTTTAACCCTTAGATATCTTCAGAAGAATAAAGCCATCCTTTCTAATTGCCCCACTTGTTTATGCCCTTCAGTACTAATATGCCCAAAATAATTCAGAACTTCTAACTTGTCATATGTGCAGCCCATGTCCTGTGCTATCCTGATGCTACTGTCTACTGATGACGCAAGAAGGTGAACATTCTACTTGATGAAACCTTCCTGTCTGCTGTCCCATGAGGAGAGGTATAAACTTAATGTGGTTTCTTGTTTCCTTTTCGGCTTAAATAATTACACCAGCATCTTTTTATAGAAAACAACCCTAGTTGGATGCTTTTTCCAAGTTATTTTTGCCTCTTCTTTATTTCTGCCCACATGTGTTGCCTGTTCCCACACATGCAAGTCAAAATTTGTGTTAGTGATAGGATGGCCCATCCATGATAAATTGATTGTCAAATTGATTTTGATGATTTACTGATGTCACAATCATCTGCTTTGAAATCAGAAATGAGTGCATATTGTAGTTTTTCTAATTTCTAATTTATGTTATTAAATTGGAGTGTTTAACGGTTTTGATGTTTAGTAGACTTAGGCCCTCACTATGAACTTGGCAGCAATCACCGCCGACTGCCGTGCTGACGGTGAACTAAAGACCGGCATCCTTTTCAACGCCAATAGCATGACAGATATTGACACCACAACAAGCATATACTGAAGAACCATCACACAAGTCACACACACAAAAACATTACCAAAACTAATACATTGCTCAACCACCATCACAAGCCACACACCCAACCACACAACAGCACCCTTCCAACACTACTTTCAAAATTGTACTGGAAACCTTTCAAACATATTTCCCCCAATTTCAGTATCCCATTACTAATAAATAGCCCCAGTTACATGTGCAGCAGGCATCCAGGTCCCTAGCCACCTAAAACCAAACAGATTGCACTAGCTCATGTTATATCTTGCCTATAAGAAACAGGGCATAGATCCCCATGGACACGTTATAGGCAGGGCCACTGGAATTATGCAACAGGGGAGGACCAAATTAAACACCATGGTTGACTAAATTATATGGCACAAAAGGCAAATGGCACACTGCAGCATATTTAGGGACAATATTATTGTTTTATCATTTTTTCACAATATTACAGACACAGATTTCAGGCCTCATTATTAGTTTGGCAATCTCAGGACCACCATTTTGGCAGCGGTGGTCGTACCTCCAACAGAACACAGCCAAACAGAACACAGCCAAACAACCATCAGTACTGCCAGTGGAGACATGCCACCATGGATGGCAGTAGGCACTTTGAGGCCAGCATGGACCATGTTCCCGCCGGGCACATTACGAGGCTGCACACCACCAAGGTTTCCACTGCAGTCACACCAACATGAAAACTCTGGCGGAAACCAACTTTATAAAGGAGACACTCACCTTCAGGAACACATATCTGACTAGAGCCAGTATGGACCCTGAACTGGAAGTCCTCCCACTGCTCCTGCTCCCACAACGACTCCAGAACCAGCAATGAAGACAACAACTGTGAGTACATACACCTACCTCACACTGGAGGGAAAACTCATCTATACTACAAACGCACACACAACATACATATCTGGGACGGCAGGCAACGGCGTCACACACACAAATAACTACACACTCTTACGCACATACACACACACCAACATAAACACAAGTGTGCCCATACTACACACATGCACATCTGTACCACACATACCACAGCCAACACTCATGTGCCATACACACACCAACCCACACACACAGCATGGCCACTGTTTCACACAACCATCCACAACCGCACGAGACACACAACAACACAACCGCAATTACACAGATGCTGCGCCAAGCAGCATCACCATATGACAACACATTTGGACACCAACATGTAACAATACCAGACAACCAATAAACACATTCAAACTGCCATGCAACAAGGCAGATGTCACAACATGCTAAAACCACACACAGTGCATATGACAGCCATCACCACACACCCGGACACACACAATACAACCACACAAGGGCACACAACATCACCATTACACATCTGTTGGAAAATGGGTTATTGGTAAGGGCAGGTAGGTACCTACACTTAGCAATAGGCCACTAACCTCCACTAAGGTCCAGTTAGGTCTCAGTAAATTAACCCCAGCTCAACCCTTGGTAGCTTGGTGTCAACACCAGGACAGTGCGCGCTCTACCGGCATCTAGAATGCAAACACCCAACACTCGCAAGATAATGTAATTTATGCATTGTGATGATATGTTATTGTTTAACCTTTTGCATTGCAGAATTCCATTCAAAAGACTCATTTTTAAGGTGCTTATAAATACTGTACATTTGCAATGTATTGCTGCAGACATTCAGAGTGTGTTAGGGTGTGGTCCCTTTCCAGGGCCTTCTAGAGACTTTCCCCGCAACATGCCTGGGCGTGGTTCTAGGCTGGGCCAAGACTCTATAAAAGAGAGTCAGCCCAACTTCCAGTGCTCACTATTCAGAGGTCCCGGTGCAGAGCAGCAGCTTCTTCCTGAGCTCCTGTCCCGGCGGCCTATTTGGATTTTCCAGTCTTCTGCATTCATCTCTCATTGGTGATCACTGTTTCCAGGCGGTAAGACGGAGTTTGGACATTTCCCAACACCGTAATTGAGAATTTTCATATTCTTGATTTTAATTCTTAAATAAATAACAGATTACTTGTGTGCTGCCATTTTTTGACATTTGTATGGTGGTTTGCAAATAGGGAGGACGCGTAATTTATTCCATAAAGATTTGACTTAGTTATTACATTGTTGTTCATTGCGCGCTGATATTTCTTGACATTTACATGATGTTTTACGAGTTGGCAAGACGTGCAACTCGTTTCATGAGCATTTAATTTTGTTGTTCATTGCGCGCTACCATTTTATGGCATTTACATGGTGGCATTCGAATCGGCAACACGCGCAATTCTTTCCCTGAGTGCTTTTCATGTTGTTCATTGTGCGCTACCATTTCTTGGCATTTGTATGGTGGCATTTGAATCGGCAAGACGCGCAATTCTTTCCTCGTGTATAAATAATGTAAATTACTGTGCGCTTCTATTCTAAGCCATTTTCTTGGTAGCATTTCAAGTTGAGACGTTGCATGATTTATTCCTTGAATCTACGTTGTGTGATTTCATGGTGCACAATCCTTTATGGTGTTTAATACTCATATAAAAATCTGCAATGTGCGCAATTCACTTCCCAATGTTTTTTTTTAGATGAACACAACAATACCAGAGATCTAGATGTAATGCTGTCTGTTCCTGATATATATTCTTAAAAGGAGAATCATATGGTTGTTTAGAAATTGCTCAGAGTGTTTCCTGATTCTCATGGTAAAGAAAGTACATGAATCAGAAAGTCCTATTTAACTTTTCCTGTTTCCTCCTCAGGCATTCGGTCATCTAAAGCCTAGTCAGTTTTAGGACTATTCTAGGGTTGTTCATGTTTTTCGGAAAAGACGAAGCTTAGAGTTATAGCATGCTACTGATTTCATGAGATGTAATTTTGATTTTGTGTTTTAACCTTTTGCTTCCTACAGGTCTCCTTCCCAGCTGTTCCCGTCCTAATCCCCTTTTCCCCACTTGGACTCTCTTAGACTCTGTGATAAATCTAATCAGAGTATTGGAGCTGTCTTGTGGTGGAAGTGTTGGGAACGTGCACAGACCCCAAGGATCTGGTGACTCTGACACTTGGCAGCGAGCGTCAAGGCTTAACTTAGGAGACAGAGTGTAAAGCATTAAAATATCACAAAACAGTAATTAAATAAAACACAGGAAACAGTTTAAAAATCCAAATTATAAATATAGATTATATTTTTATCTTTAAAATGACACCAAAACGAATAAAATTGGATAAGGGGAACCGGAGATATGAATTTTTAAAGAATAATTTTTTTTAGCGCCTAGAAACAAAAAGCGCCAATCGGGTCATCTGGTTGCACCTCGACCAGGGCAAAGTCAAAGTTTCAGGCCGACCGCGATGGAGCCTGCTCGGCTACAGGCCATGGGAGGCCTCGTTTAAAAGTTTACCTTCACACTTAGGGGGTCTTTACAACCCTGGCGGATGGCAGAGTACCGGCGGTAAGACGGCCAACAGGCTGGCGGTCCTACCTTGGTGAATTATGACCATGGTGGTTACCGCCATGGTCATCCGCCGGTTCTCTGTCCCGCCCGCCAGGGCGGAGACGACCGCCGGGCTGGAGACCTGGGTCTCCAGCCCGGCGGCCATCAGTATACCGCCGGCGTTATTTGGACCCGGCTTACCGCTGTGGATTTCATGCGGTTTCAACCGCCATGAAATCCATGGCGGTAAGCACTAACAGTGCCAGGGAATTCCTTCCCCGGCACTGATAGGGGTCTCCCACACCCCCCACCCCCACCCCGACTCCCTCCCCTACACCCCCCACCACCCCTGCCACCCCCCAAAGGGTTCAGGGCCCCCCTCCCTACCCCGACCTCCAATATCACATCACCCATACCCACACGACACGCATGCAGGCACCACCAACACACACACGCACACACCCCGACATACATGCCTACATCCACACACACAGTCAGACACGCACACCCACATTCAAACATACACGCACACATCCATACAGCCATACCCACAGCCATACACACACTCATTCACATACACACAACACCCCTGCAAGCATACACGCACCCACACACCCCCTCTACATACACACACGCACAACCCCATGCACGCACACAACACCCCCCAACCCCCCTCCCCTAACGGACGATCGACTTACCTGGTCTGTCGATCCTCCGGGAGGGGACGGGAGCCATGGGGGCAGCTCCGCCGACACCAGGACGTGATTCGCTGGGCGGTGTTCTGTTGGCGTGGCGGTGGAGGTGGAGCAACCTCCACTTCGCCGCCGCCCGCAAGTATAGCTGTTGGCAGCTCTCTGTCAGAATAACGACGGAGAGCAGCCAACAGTCATAATACGCCGAGCGGCAAACTGCCTGCACAGGCGGTCTTCCGCACGACCGCTGAGGTCGTAATGACCCCCTTAGTCTCTTTTTTGAAGATTTTCTTCAGCGGGACGAACCTGCCAGTCCAATCCGACCTCCTGGAGCCCTTCTCCGGATATGCGATGCGGGAATCCTCGGTGGAGATTTTTACCTTCGACCGGGGTAAACCTGAGTCTTGATCCGACGTCCATGGAGCCCTCCTCGGATACGCTGGCTGGGAGGTCCCGGTCAACTTTTTACCTTCGGACTTAGTCTCTTTTTCTGAGATTTTCTTTACCGGGACGAACCAGCAAATCATGCCGGGTCGCGGTTGAGGCATGCCGGCTAGAGTTGCCACGGCGGGTCGGTCCCTCTATGAGCTTTTTTTCAAAAGTTCTCCAAACGTCTACAAACTTCTGGGGCTTCTCCCAGATGTCCTTTTAAGGTTCTTTTGAGGTCCACAGCTCAGCCCAAGGGTCCAGAAGTTCTGAGATGGGCCTTTGGGGGTGCGGACTACAACTCCCAGAATGCACCTGGCACAAACTCTTTTTTTGGCCACTGAACAGTGGTCAGCTGGTCGCTTTCTTCAGGAGTTGGTGCAGGGGACTCTGGTTAGCAATTTTTCTCCTGTAGCAAACAGGGAGTCCCTCCTTGAACCAGTTGAAGCCAGGCAAAGTCCTTCTTGTGGTGAAGCCCAGGTGTGCAGCTGGTGCAGTCCTTCTGAGTGCAGGTTCCAGGTGCAGGCCAGGGGTCCAGCAGGGCAGTCCTTCTTCTTCTGTTGTTCTTCCTTGTTGGATGTAGTAGGGAACTGAGGTGTGGGTGCAGGTCTGCCAGTTTTATCCTTGCTCCTGGGTGAAAAGCAGGGGGGTCCTGGTTCTCCAAACAGGTGCAGGGTCCTTCGCCCTGTGTTGACCACTTCCTGGGAAGTGTGGCAAAAATCAATCCCAGGAGGCAAAATTCTCCAAAAATCCATCATGGCTGAATCTGATTTTTGGAGGTTAGATCTGGCTGAGCCCACCAACTGGTGTGGCTAAAAATCATAAACACACCCCTCTCCTGCCCTCTCCTAATCTAATCAAGGGGGCACCTAGTTGTCTGGGGTTGCAGGATGTGGGGGTCTTGCTGGTTGCTCCAAATGTCCTTCTCTGCCTTTGAAGACCAGTTTGGCAGCCCTCCTCCTTCCTGCCTCACCATCTACTGAGGGGAGATTCCCTCCCACAGGTACATTCCTTTGTGTGAAGCCAGGCCACTTCACACCTCATCAAGGCAGCCTGGCTGCTAGAGGCTGGCCAATCAGAGCACAGCAGCAAAAACAATGCAGGGCTGAAAATTGGCAACTTTTCAGGTAAAGTTTAAAGCTCTTTACCTGAACAAATTATATTAAATCCCACAACTGGAAGTTGTGGGATTTATCACAACAATTAATTTGATATCAAACTCTTGGTATGCATCATTTAAGGAGACTTTAAAAATTAAAATAAAGTCTCCCCATTCTAGCCTATGAAGGCCATTTGAGGGAAAAACAAATTTGGCTGTTTTTACCTCACCAGGGCTCATAAAACTATTTTTATAAGGTCCCCGCTTATAGTTACATGGCACCCAGCCCTAGGGGCACATAGGGCACACCTTAGGGGTGACTTATATGTAAAAATAAGGTAGTTTAAGACTTTGGAACTACTTTTAATTCCAAAGTCGAATTTGCATATAACTTTAATGTAAAAGCAGCCAGCAATGCAGGCCTGCCTTTAAAATGACAGTGGGTACCTCAGCAGTGCAACTATGGGTGCACTACCTATGCTGTGGTCCCTAAACCTACATGCCCTACCATATACTAGGGACTTATAGGTAGGTTGACTTAGCCAATTATAATTAGCCTAATTTGCATATCCATTTTACACAGAGCACAGGCCCTGGGACTGGTTAGCAGTACCCAGGGCACTATCAGAGTCAGGAAAACACCAGCAAAAAGTGGAAAATGGGGGCAAAAAGTTAGGGGGCCTCTGCAATCAGCCCTGTTTTCTCACAACATCTTTAAACAAACAATACACAATCATGTGACATACATGCATGTAACCACATGACACACACCATGGCACCCCCTAAGTATCCCAGCTTCACAGACAGGGAGCAAAGGATCATGGTGGATGAAATACTCAGGGTCGAGCCACACCTGTCCGGGGCACAGGTGCATGAGACACTCTTGGCCAGGAAGATGGAGCTGTGGCAGAGGATAGTCAACGTCGTGGGAAACCATCCACGCACAAGGGATGACATCAGCAAGAGATGGGACTACCTGCGTGTGAAGGTTTATTCTCTGGCATCCGGGCACAACATCGCCGTAAAGAAGGCTGGTGGTGGTCTCCCACCTCCTTCCCCCAAAAACACCAACTGAGAGGATAAGGTCCTGGCAATCCTGCACCCGGAGGGCCTCACTGGAGGACTGGACTCGGGTTAGTCAACTACAATACCTTAACAGTCACCACACCTGTAATGCATGTATCACCCCATCCCTCTCACTACCACCAGGACCCCATCCCCTACCCAGTCCACAACAGCTACACACTCTCATCCAAGTCACCTGCATGCCCACAATCACCCATACAAATCACCATCCAGACCTCTGTGCTCAGTCACTAACCCATGCATGTCATCTCAGTAGCACTACAACACCCACAATGCCCCCCCACCCCCCTCAATAAGTGCATCAAAATGTACACAAAGGGACCTTGCATGTCTCTACTTGGGAATTCAATCACCAATTACAGCTGACCAGAGCTGCAATTGACACGAAAGTGCAGGACAACCACATCTCAATTCTCTCACACACAGGCACCATTACCCATGCTACCCGGACAGAGACATCAAGGAGTGCCAGTCCTCCTCCTGAAGATGAAGGCCCCACTCAGGAGAGTTCAGAGGCATGTCTGGATACAGAGGAAATCCCTGGCCCATCACACAGCCCTGGACAGTCACCCTCCATAAGCCCCACCCTGGACACCACTGACACCTCTACCACTCAGTCACTACCATCAGCCCTGGCCAAACAACCATACACCAGTGTCACCAGGCCACGGACTCACTGCCAACATGTACAGAGGCTCGAGCCTCCACCCACCACCTGGCAGAATGATGAAGGGCTAACTGCAAGCGGGACTGCCAGACCTGTGCAGGGGACACAAGCACTGTGGGCTAGGGCCAGTGGGAGGGCATCAGTGGCCCACGGGGTGGCCCAAGGAGGGATTCTGCTGCCCAGGAGGGGATTTCTGAGGTCCTGGGAGCATACCACCATTTCCAGGACAGGATGGGACAGATCCTGGCCACCTTGGAGCAGAATCAAAGGCTGCAGGTAGCACACTACCAGGAGGCCATGGAACAATGGAAACAGCTCACTGTCACCATGGCCTCCATTGCAGGGGTGCCATAGAACCAGACAAACATCCAGCCTGAGTCCTCCACCCACCTGCAGGCCCCTTACACTAGCCAGGACACTGCCCTGCCATCTAAATCTGCAGCTGCTACTGGACTGATGGCACTGCCGGAGGACTCACAGGACACCAGCACCCCTACCCCTGCAGCCCAGCTTCACCCTCGCAAACATACCCTCAGACCCAAACATCCCACTGAAACACCAGCCAAGACCAAGCCCAGCACCAGGAAGTGTGACTCTGCCCTGAAATGCCTCCCTTGTGTGCTACTAAGCTACCTCGTTGACATGCCACTGCCATCTCACCATCATCCAATAGCCCCATGGACTATATCCTTGTGCAACAAACAGCTGAGCATATGTACCTGAGTATGTTCTTCACCATGTGCCCCCTCCTTTCCACTGTCCCAACACTCATGGATGTTTTGATTTGGAATAAATACACTGGTGCACTCAAAATATCTGTCCTTAATCAATATGAGCTATCAATTGTGAATGTGAATGCATTAGCCAGTTACCATCATAATGCCAATTTTATTGCAGGAGGGGGTCTAACAGACTGTAGTGTCTGAAGTATGTCACACTGTACATTCCATTGCGTTAACTCGCATCTGCCACTTCAGTCATGATTTGGCCTTATCACTGGTAAAGGACACCATAGTACTTATTACATAGGTCAGCCTGAAACAATGCTGTGAAGCCATCAGCATCATAGGAAATGTACCTGAGAGTCACTGGAAGTATAGACGGATTAGCTGGGTCCTGGAGGTGATGTCTACCCCCTCTCATCCCTCCTCTCAGGTGACAGGGCTGGTTGGACAGCATCCTCCTCTTACAGAGGTGAGATAGCTTTCCTAACAGCCGAATTGTGAAGCATGCAGCAGGCTACTACTATCTTACACATCTTATCAGGGACGTAGCACAGGGATCCTCCAGAGAGATGGAGGCAACAGAATCTTGCATTCAGGAGTTCTATGGTCTGCTCAATCACCCTTCCAGTATGACCATGTGCCTCATTATAATTCCTTTCTGCATCTGTTCCAGGATTCCTCACAAGTGTCAGGAGCTATTGCATGTTGAGATAGCCAGAATCCCCTGAAAAAGTGGGCGAAAGAGTTGAAACACACACAATTTAATTGCATGCAGCCTGGCTGTCAGCTATGTAACTGATCCAGTGTCATACATTTTGACAGGCCCTTGACACTTGACTCCTGCACTATGAGAAGGGAAGAACTCCACTGCGTGTGCTGCTGTGTCCTGACTCTGGTCCCTCAGATGTAACGTGTCACAGTGGAACGGGCCCTGCCCTTCACCGCTGAAGAGCTGGAGAAGCTGGTGGACTGGGTCCTACCCCTGTATGCAAAGTTGTATGGCTGACCAGAGGAGCAGGTGAGTTGCTATTTATCCTCCTTAGGTGAGTGTGAATGTTCTGGATGCCTGTATGCGTTTTTATTTGCTGTGTGACTGCCTAACCGTAGTGTGTCTGGCAGTTTTTGGCTTGAAAATTGTCCATACGTATGTCTCCATGGACCATGTCAGTTTGAACAGGCGTGGCATTTGTGTATGGGGCACCCACAATGACGTCTGTTTCTTTACTCTGTGTGTCCCATGCAGGCCAGCACCCATCAGAAGAGGGGACTGTGGGAAGCCATCTCCAAGGAAGTGTGGACCCTGGGGGTCTTCAACCAGCAGAGCACCCACTGCAGGAAGCAGTGGGAGGACTGAGGTGCTGGGCCAGGAAGACGGGAGAGGCCCAGCTGGGGAAGGCCTCCCAACGAGGGAGGGGTGTCCTTCGGATCCTGACCCCCCTAATGGCCCGGATTCTGGCGGTGGCCTATCTGGATTTGGATGGGCACTTGAAGGCAACACAGCAGCTCAGAGGGTGGGAGTACCAACACTGTTGTGATGCCACTATGATGAGTGTATTTAGATGCTAGGGGATGCAATCATAGTAGTGCCAGGTACATAGACAGGTGTGTCCTTGCAGTCCTGCCCCCCTCCACATCCATGGGATAGTGTCATAGCTAGTTTTGGCAGGGTCTGTAGGCCTGTGAGGGATCCCCTAATTGGCCCATTGAATTCTATGTAGCCTCATGATCTTGCAGATGTGTTGGCTTGGCATCGTCTCTCATTGGTTCACTTCACAAAGTGTATCATAGTAGTGGGTCAGGATGGGAATGCAGCGTACTGTGGAGTCATGCTTACCAGTCAGGGGCACATTCATACCATGTGTTGTGTCTTCTGAGGGTTTGTGCAAGAGCTGAGTAGGAGTGTGTATCCCAATATGTACATATTTCCTGGAACGGACGTACTTCTTTCTTGTTTTGTTTCCCCGCCCCTGTGCTCTTGTGTCCCTGTGTTCATTAGCATCATCTGGCTGGGGAGCTGTGGCCCCAGCAAGTGGGAATGCTGCAGCCCACGGTTCCCAGGAGGCAGTGGCGGTCATTCTGACCGACCGCCGCCCGCCATGCGGTCACCGCCGAATGACCGCCCCGTGGTCAAAAGACCGCGGCGGCCATTCCAACTTTCCCGCTGGGCCGGCGGGCGCCCTCCAAAAGAGCGCCCGCCGGCCCAGCGGGAAAGCCCCTGCAACAATGAAGCCGGCTCCGAATGGAGCCGGCGGAGTTGCAAGGGTGCGACGGGTGCAGTGGCACCTGTCGCGATTTTCACTGTCTGCTAAGCAGACAGTGAAAATCTTTGTGGGGCCCTGTTAGGGGGCCCCTGCACTGCCCATGCCACCCGTGGGGGCCCCACGACACCCGTTCCCACCAGCCTGGTTCTGGCGGTGAAAACCGCCAGAAACAGGCTGGCGGGAAGGGGGTCGGAATCCCCATGGCGGCGCTGCAAGCAGCGCCGCCATGGAGGATTCCCTGGGCCAGGGGAAAACCGGCGGAAAACCGGCGGAAAACCGGCGGAAAACCGCCGGTTCCCCTTTTCTAACCGCGGCTTTACTGCCGCGGTCAGAATGGCCCTGGAAGCACCGCCAGCCTGTTGGCGGTGCTTCCGCTGCCCTCCGCCCTGGCGGTCAGAGACCGCCAGGGTTGGAATGAGGGCCAGTGTCCACTGACAGCAAGGGGACCAGTGGGTTGGAGGGCGAGGGGAGTACCACAAGGGAGGCAACTACCACTGGCGGTAGTGACTCCGATTCCTCCTCCGAAGGTAGCTCCCTGGTGGTGGCAGACCATACTGGGCCCACCCATTCTTTGTCATCATCCGCCACCCCCCTACCATCACAACACTCCCAGTTGCTCCCCACCGAATTAACTGTGCCCGCCCACCCAGGAGGGTGGGTGTCTTCTTCACCCCAGGCACCACATCCCCTGCCCCAGTCAGCCCTGCTGCCCTCATGAAGGAGGCTATTGACCTCCTGAGAACCATCTCTGTAGGGCAGACAACCATCGCAAATGCCATCCTGGGGCTAGCGTCCCAGATGCAGAAATGCAATGCATACCTGGAAGGCATTCACAGTGCCATGTCTGGCCTACGGAGATCTTTTCAGGCTCTGGCCTCCTCTTTGACAGCAGCCAGTGTCCCTGGTCTTTCCGTCTCCCTTCCCACCATCGCTACCCCTTCCAGCGCCCCACTCTCTTTACCCATCCCAAGCACACGTACAGACAGCCATGCACACAGATCAAAACACAAGAAGCACACTGAGAAACACAAGCACAGTACTTCCCACCACAGGCAGACACACACTTAACATACCAAAGCACACACAACAACATCCACCTCCGCTACTGTGTCAGACTCCTCCGCCTCCCTGTCTGTCAACTCACCATGCACACTCACATACACTGCACCCTCAGTCACTGCTGCTGCCCCCATTCTTGCAGTCACCTCAACAGCTGACATCCAGTCATGCACCCCAAACACCATACCTGCACTCACCGCGACTACATTCACATACACTTGCATCACACTCACCAGTCCTGCAGACACCCAACAAAACCATATACACTGGCAGCCTGTTTTCTCCCACTGTGTCCACCCCTCCTCCTCCCAAAACACTCAAACGCTTGCACTCATCCACACCACACACATCCACCATACATAGGTGGACTAAACACACACCTGCATCCACGTCCGGCACACCTACACCTCATACCACCACTCCCTCAACCTCCATCCCAGAGCTAAATCCCCTCCAACTGCACCTAAAAAGCTTTTCCTCTCCCATGTTCACCTGTTTGAACCCACTGGCCCACCCCGTCTTGTCCCTAAACTTTCCTATGCCCTAGCCTAGTCAACTCCTTCCTCGTCAAAGTCCTCCCCAGTCTGTCCTTCCCATTGCCGTGACCCTTCCCCAGGGAGGAAGAAACCCTGTGTTGCTCCAAGTCCCTTTGTCACTCCCGGTCCAGACACACTCCACCTCCTTTCAAGGGCAATCCCAAACCCTCTCCACCTCCTAAACCTAAGCTCAAGACCCCCCCTTCAAGACCTGTCCTGCCACTCCCTGCCCCTGCTCCCTGAGGTGCCTGGCTGCCCCATGGATGCCCCTTCTCAGTGGAGTTTCCTTTGCCATCATAGGAGTCAAGTATAGCCTATGTTTGCCCTTACAGGACTTGTTTATGGACTGGCCTATGTCCTTATTTCGACATTTTATAATATTATTAAATTTGAGTGCCCAGAAGAGCTGTTGGTGCTATATTGAGCTGTTTTGCAGTGTTTCACTGTGGGGGTGTGGTGTGCACAGGTGGGTGCATTGGTGCAGGTATTTGTTGAATTGTGTCTGGTAAGTACATCTTGTTATGGTATGTACGACCTGGGATGGTGGGATTGATTGGCCGAGCATTGCGGTGTGGGTGGGGTGGGTTGGTGGTTGTGTAACTGTGCACTTTTCTCCCATGTGTACTAGGCTGCGGTACTTACCGTCCTCGTCTTCGCTGTTGATCACAACCCTGGAGAAATATGGCAAGGAGAAGCACTGGGACTATATCCAACTCTCGCTCCAAGTCAGCGTCGGCGTGTTCTGTGTGCCTACGGTGAGTGTTTCCCTTTATATGGGTCGTTTCCTCCACACTTTGCCTGCCGGTGGTTCCTGCCCGGAACTGATGGCGGTGTGGTGTTTCATAATTTGGTGGGTTGGTAGGGCCTTTCCACCTGGCTGAGGGTGACCTCCCCTGTCATCGGCGGGACTACCAAAATGGCGATGGGTGGATGGCCCGCTGCTTGTTCTCATGTACTTCATTATTTGGCAGACCGGATCTCCAGCCTGTTGGCGGTAGTTACCGCTACCGCCAGTGGTGCGGTGTTTACCGCCATGTTCATAATGACCACCTTAATCTCTTTAGATGTTTTGGTCAGCCAATGGTTTTCATGTATGTTTATAACTTAGTTTTGCGCAGCATATATGTTTCATTGATTTTGGGATTATTATAAAACTTTGAATCTTTATTCAGTTTGGGGTTTGATGTCAGTGTCTACAATTGTTGAATGAATCTGACTACCACATTCCTCACTGATTCCAAAGATCCAGTCGACTTCCAGTGGTGGGTTAAGGAATATTGGGGGTCATTACAACCCTGGCGGACGGTGTTTAAGTGGCGGTAAGACCGCCAACAGGCCGGCGGTAAAAATGTTGCAATTACGACCATGGCGGAAACCGCCAACAAAGACAGCCACTTTAACACACAGACCGCCACAGTGGTACAGACCAACAGCTTGGCGGTCACCGCCAACAGACAGGTGGGAGACAATGTACCGCCCACACTATTATGACAGGCCAATCCGCCACCTTTTCCGGGGCGGATATAACGCAGATAAAAACACGGCGGAAACAGGAATTTTGAATGAAAAACGCTCACCTCTACACACTCCACGAGGAACGACGACAACATGGAGGTGGAACTTCATATTCTTCCAGCGTTAGTCTTCCTGATCTTCTACGAGGATCACCAACGCCGGCGGCGAAGAGCACGGTGAGTACTGCACCTACGACATAGGGGAGGGGGGAGGCAAAAAACAGGGACACGCACATTCAACCCCCCAACCCCCACCCCGACCCTCACCCACTACAACACACACACCAATGCTTATCTATACATTACAGTAACACCCCACAAACCCCCTGGAAGAATGCAAAGAGAAAAGGAAATTAGTGTAACTATTGTAATATATCAAAAATCAGTCAGCAAAAATGTACATATATATATATATATACACTATAAACAAAATATACACCACGATTATCAGTGCAGGTCTTGCAACATTCATAGTCCGTGGACCACTGGGCCCAAAATGCATGGGCGAGGCCCACACAAGATACCCGAGCATGACGGAGAGAACACTGCTGGGGCATCAGATAGAAATACAACAGGCACCTCAGGGGGAAGGGAAGGGGGGGCACCTCAGCAGGATGAGTGCACGACGCCAGATCCACGAGGGGGCTCCATGCACATTGCTGTATCCTGGGGAGTGCAAAGCCACAGTCTCTCAAGTCTCTACAGTGGTTGGGATGCCCACTGTACCATCCTGGGGAGTGCAAAGCCACAGTCTCTCAAGTCTCTACAGTGGGTGGGTTGCCCACTGTACCATCCTGGGGAGTGCAAAGCCACAGTCTCTCAAGTCTCTACAGTGGGTGGGTTGCCCACTGTACCATCCTGGGGAGTGCAAAGCCAGCCACAGTCTCTCAAGTCTCTACAGTGGGTGCTTTGCCCACTGCTGCATCCTGGGGATTGCAAAGCCACAGTCTCTCAAGTCTCTACAGTGGGTGGGTTGCCCACTGTACCATCCTGGGGAGTGCAAAGCCACAGTCTCTCAAGTCTCTACAGTGGGTGGGTTGCCCAGTGCTTTATCCTGGGGAGTGCAAAGCCACAGTCTCTCAAGTCTCCACTGGTTCTGGAGGGGGACTGGTACCCAGAGTGCTTCATCCTGCCAAGGACAGAGGGAGTGGATGCATGTCTCCACTGGTTCTGGAGGGGGTCTGGTGCCCAGAGTGCTTCATCCTGCCAAGGACAGAGGGAGTGGATGCATGTCTCCACTGGTTCTGGAGGGGGACTGGTGCCCAGAGTGCAGCACTCACCCCGTGACGGTACCAGTTGCGTTACTGCCCTGCCGCAAATGGGCTAGCGGTGTTTTCCATGGCGGTCTTTGCCCTGTTCAGCGGTCCTTGCCCTGTTCAGCGGTGCTTGCCCTGTTCAGCGGTGCTGGCCATGGCGGTCCTTGCCCTGTTCAGCGGTGCTGGCCATGGCGGTGCTCGCCCTGTTCAGCAGTGCTCGAGTTGGCAGTTTCTGACCTGTTCAGCGGTGCTTGCCCTGTTCAGCGGTGCTGGCCATGGCGGTGCTTGCCCTGTTTAGCGGTGCTTGAGTTGGTAGTTTCTGACCTGTTCAGCAGTACTTGCCCTGTTCAGCGGTGCTAGCCATGGCGGTCCTTGCCCTGTTCCGCGGTCCTTGCCCTGTTCAGCGGTGCTTGCCATAGCGGTCCGTTATTGCCCAGCTGGGCTGTGGCTGGCGGTCGTTCATGGGTCAGCTGGGCTGTGGCTTGCCGGGCCCTCCTGGGCAGTGACCATGGGGCTGGCGGTGGCCTCTTCCTGGGCAGTGATGATGGGGCTGGCGGTGGCCTCTTCCTGGGCAGTGACGATGGGGCTGGCGGTGGCCTCTTCCTGGGCAGTGACGGTGGGGCTGGCGGTGGCCTCTTCCTGGGCAGTGACGATGAGGCTGGCGGTGGCCTCTTCCTGGGCAGTGACGATGGGGCTGGCAGTGGCCTCCTGGCCAGCAAGGATGATGGCAGTCTTCTCCGCCGTGCTGCTCCTCCCAGACTTTGCAGGTTTCTTCTGCCCCTTCGCCACCTTGGGAGGAGTCACAGCTGAGTCCACACTCCCCCCGGGACCCCTGTGAGCGGCTTGGGTGGCTGGAGTCTTCCCCCTCTCCCGCCGGGCACTGTCCAACTTCTGGTGCTTCACAGGGGGGGGGGCTGGCTGTGCTGTGGCTCCGTGACAGACTGGCTGGCCTGGTGGCCGGTGCACTCCACATACCTGTAACAACAGACACCACTGGTCCTGGAGAGTTTTTGGCTGAGGTGCTAGTACGGGACCTATGAGTTGGGGGGGGAAATAGGTTAAGGGGGGCAAGGAAAAGGTTTTGGGAGACACTGGGACGGGTAGCTGGAGGGGGTTTGGGAGTGGAGGAAGAGGTTGTGGTTGTAGGAGGTGTAAATTTTGTGGATTTGGGTGCAGGTGCATGCGCTGGAGGCTGTCGTGAGGTGGATGGCTGTTGGGTGGGTGTATGCCTGCGTTTGTGTATCTTCGAAGGGGGCATCACAGACACACTGGGAGAGGACACAGGGGACGTGTAAATGGTAGTGGGGTGGTGAGTGCACGTGAGTGGGGTATGGTGGTGGGTGTGCTGGTGCGGGACGTAGTGGCTGTAGTGGTAGTGCATGCAGGTGTGTGTGTAGATGAGACTGGGAGGGAGGAGGGAGATGAGGAGGAGGGGGCACAGTGGAGGCAGTGGGTGTTGATGTGTCTGTATGTGTATGACCTTGCGTAAGTGCCTGTGGGATGTGTGGTGCATATGTTTGCCTGAGCTTCCCTTGTGTGTTGAGGTGTGTGCAGGCTGGTCTGATGGTGTGCTTGGGATAGGCAGAGGTACAGGGGATTGGGTCTGGGTGGAGGAAGTTGGAGGGGGGAGGCTAGACACAGGGACAATGGCTGCCATCAGTGCTGAGGCCAGAGTTTGAAGGGTTCGATGAAGGGCAGCCTGACCAGAATGAATGCCCTCCAGGAATGCATTTGTGTGTTGTAACTCCCTTTCTACACCCTGGATGGCATTTAAAATGGTAGACTGCCCAACAGTGAGGGACCTGAGGAGGTCAATGGCCTCCTCACTGAGGGCAGCAGAGGTGACAGGGGCAGGGGCTGAGGTGCCTGGGGCGAAGGTAATGCCCACCCTCCTGGGTGAGTGGGCACGGGGCACACACTGAGGGGCTGCTGGGAGGGCAGTGCTGGTGGGGGGGTGGCAGCTGTACCTGGTGAAGTGGGGGCACAGATGTTGCCGCCACCACAAGGGAGCTCCCATCGGAGGACGAGTCCGTGTCGCTGGTTGCAGATCCTGTGACCCCCGTGGTGCTCCCCTCGCCCTCCGTCCCACTGGTGTATTCTGAGTCCGTAGTGTGGGCCTCCATGCCCATGTGGGATGCAGCTCCCTCATGCTCCGGTGCCACTGTACCTCCGCCTGATGATGCTAATGCACACAAGAACAGGGAGACCGCAAAAAAAGGGGGGGGAAACAGAAGAAAGACAGGTTGAGTGCATGGCTTACCACTACCGTTGGTGGACAATACAGACAAAGCAGCCACCTGCACTACGTCGCGCTGTTGGCCTCTACAGTGCAATTCCTGGGAAGTGGCCTACAAGGCTATGGACGACATCTGCACACATAGATTACACTGGGGCATGAATAGCTGCACTTGGCACTCTACAGAGGTGGGGTGGGGGGACACAGGGCCATGCCTTATGAATGTGCCTAGCCTACGGAACTCGCCCTGGCCTAGGGGAACCCAGAGCCCTCCTCCCCCACCCAGACACCTTCACTGCGCGCAAATTCAGCTGAATGAGCATGTACTCACCCCCTTGTGTCTGCTGTGTTGCCCTCAAGTGCCCATCCAACTCAGGGTAGGCCACCGCCTGGATCCGGAACATCAGGGGGGTCATGGTACGACGGGCACCCCTCCCACGTTGGGATGCCATCTCCAGCTGAGCCTCCGCCGTCTTCTTGCTCCACCGGCGAATGTCCTCCCATCTCTTCCGGCAGTGGGTGCTCCGTCTGTGGTAGACCCCCAGGGTCCGGACGTCCTTGGCGATGGCACGCCAAATATCCTTCTTCTGGTGGGCGCTGACCTACATGAAATGTACAAGGGAAGAAGAGAAGTCATTACCAACTGCACTGTCAAAGTGAGTGGCCCCCATCCCTACCCTTGACATGTGGCACATGCATTCACCGTCTTTCATGCACTCAGAACTCTGCCCCCTTCCTTCTTACAACCAGCCCTCTCCACACAGGCATAGCCCATACAACATGCTCCCTGTGTACTTACCTGTTGGTCTGGAGGACCGTAGAGTAGCGTGTACTGGGGAGGACCCCGTCGACGAGCTTCTCCAACTCCTCTGCAGTGAAGGCAGGGGCCCTTTCCCCAGACGCACAAGCCATTGTCTCTTCCAGACCGAGGTCACAGCAGCACTTGCAGTGTAGGTCCTCTCCTGTCGAAGATCAGGTATCGAGTGATTAAACAGTTAGAAAATGGCGGTCACATCCGCGGCGGTCACGTCCGCGGCGGTGCGTACCATCAACACCAGCGTACATCGTCATTGGTTCCTGGGACCCATAGGGTCCAATGTTAACCAATGCAGCATTGCGCCGCGGTCTTCTCCCGCCTACCGCGATGGTGTCCAACGCCAGCGCTGTTACCTCACATCCCATTGTCCCGCTTTACAGGTCAGGCAGCCGCCATTTCAGGGGCCCACATGGCCTAGTTACCAACTGCGTCACACATACCTAGGCCTAGTCTCAACACACATACAGGCCACATTTTGTGTATGATTGGTGTTCTGTGCATACTGTGGGTACATACCTCTGAGTTGTTTGACTCTGTGCTCGCTGTTGTCCTTCGTAGGCACCGTCCGCTGGGACATGTGAGGAGATGGCGGAATCCTCCGGTGTACCGACCGCTAGTGGACCTGTCGACAATGGAGGAAAGACATTTCATCATCACCTACAGGTTTGACCGTGCCACAATCCAGGAACTGTGTAGCCAGTTGGAGCCAGACCTGATGTCAGCAATCCGCCATCGCACAGGAATCCCCCCTCAAGTGCAGGTGCTATCAGTGCTCCATTTCCTTGCAAGTGGGTCATTTCAAACAACAGTGGCCATAGCATCAGGGATGTCCCAGCCTATGTTTTCCAACGTGTTGTCCAGAGTGTTGCCTGCCCTTCTGAAACACATGCAGAGCTACATCGTTTTCCCTCAGGTGGAGGATTTGCCTACAGTGAAAGGTGACTTTTATGCCCTTGGACATATCCCCAACATCATAGGTGCCATTGATGGGACCCATGTGGCTTTGGTCCCCCCCCACAGGAGTGAACAGGTGTACAGGAACCGGAAGAGTTATCATTCGATGAATGCCATGTTCCCAGGCTCAGTGCATAACGCCTACATCCTGCGGAATAACCGCATCCCTTATGTGATGGGTCAACTACAGAGGCACCGGGTGTGGCTATTAGGGGACTCTGGTTTCCCCAACCTGTCATGGCTACTGACCCCAGTGAGGAATCCCAGGACAAGGGCAGAGGAACGCTACAATGAGGCCCATGGGCGGACTAGGAGGGTGATCGAACGGATCTTCGGCCTCCTGAAGGCCAGGTTCAGGTGCCTCCATATGACAGGTGGATGCCTATTCTACTCACCAAAGAAGGTGTGTCAGATCATCGTGGCCTGCTGTATGCTTCATAATTTGGCTTTGCGATGACAGGTGCCTTTTCTGCAGGAGGATGGTCCAGATGGCGGTGTTGTGGCATCTGTGGAGCCTGTGGACAGTGATGAGGAGGAAGCAGAGGAAGAAGACATTGACAACAGGGACTCAGTCATCCAGCAATATTTCCAGTGAAACACAGGTGAGAATACATTCCTGCCTACTACAAGTACTTTTACACTTCTACCTCTATCCTGTCTGTCGATTTCACCCAGTGTATGGTCCCTTATGGTTTCACAGGTGTGGGTCCCAACGTGTGTCATCTGCTTAGATTACTCATGGACTAGCGCTGTGTGACATAGGTATGTTGACATTACTAATTCCTGGACATTTTGTCAATGTAATTGCAAATACACTATTTCAAAATCACAGACAGACTCCAGATCTTGGTGCTTTAGGTGTGTTTATTTAAATGCAAAATATTGGAGGGCGAAGTTAAATGGTGAGGGGTGATGGCGGAGGAATGTCCATGGCAGAGTCCAGTCTATTTGTCTCATAGGTGCATTGCCCATATGGGCATAGGAAGTGGAGCTGGGCCAGTTCCAATATGGACAGGGTGACAAAGTGGGACAGTGGGTTGAGAATCAGGGTGGTCTCATTTCTTGGCGGGGGTCTAGGCATCGTGCTCTGTCTTGTTCTTGGATCTCAGGGACCGCTTGTGGGGTGGTTCTCCATCTGTAGGGGGTGGGGTGCTGGTGTGGTGGTCCTGTGGCGGGGCCTCCTGTCCACTAGCGCCGGCGGAGGTGGTGGGCAGTTCACCGTCCATGCTAGTGTCAGGGGCCCCTTGGAGTGCCACAGTGTTCCTCCTGGTGTTTAGTATTTCCTTCAGCACCCCTACGATGGTGCCCAGGGCGGATCTGATGGTTCTGAGTTCCTCCCTGAAGCACAGATACTGTTCCTCCTGCATGCGCTGAGTCTCCTGAAACTTGGCCAGGACCGTTGCCATTGTTTCCTGGGAGTGGTGGTATGCTCCCATGATGGAGGAGAGGGCCTCGTGGAGAGTGGGTTCCCTTGGCCTGTCCACCCCCTGTCGCACAGCAGCCCTCCCAGTTCCCCTGTGTTCCTGGGCCTCCGTCCCCTGGACCGTGTGCCCACTGCCACTGCCCCCAGGTCCCTGTTGTTTTTTTTGGGGTGGGTTATCCTGGGTTCCCTGTAGTGGTGGACACACTGCTGATTGATGTGTCCTGTGGACAGAGGTATGGGCCCGCTGGGTGGGTGCTGTGCTGGTGTTACTAGAGGGTGGAAGGTCTGTGGTGGCCTGTGCCTGTGCGAGGGGAACCAACTGTCCCGAGCCCCATGATGGTCTGGGCTGGTCATCTGGATCTAGTTGGACAGAGCTGCTGTCATCACTGTGGGCCTCTTCTGTGGGTGGGGTGGAGATGTCTGGACCCTCCAGTCTGGTAACGTTGGGTAGTGGTCCTGCAGGGGTGTAAAAGCTTAATTATTGCATCTGTGTGTGTCATGGTGGGCAATGGGTGGGTGACCGGTGTACCCCAGTGCTTGCATTCCTATGTGGGGACTTGTGTGATGATGGGTTAGGGGGTTGTATGGGTATGTGCAGTGGGCATGCTTTAGTGATGGGCGTCCATGCGTTGGGGTTGCATGCAGGGCTTGGTGTTGGGATGGGTGGTTTGTGATAGTGGGGTATATGTGAGTTGGTGGAGTGCTGAGGGTGAGGGTACGGGTAGGAGTGTATGATGGCATGCAGGAAGGGTGGGGGATATATTAGTAAAGGTTTGACTTACCAGAGTCCATTCCTCCACCGACTCCTGCGAGGCCCTCAGGATGCAGAATTGCCAAGACCTGCTCCTCCCATGTTGTTAGTTGTGGGTAAGGAGGTGGGGGGTCCGCCGCCAGTCCGCTGAACTGCCAAGTGGTGTCTTGAGACCACGGAACTCACCTTCCCCCGTAGGTCGTTCCACCTCTTCCTGATGTCCAGATTTCTTGGGTGTTGTCCCACTGCATTGACCCTGTTTACTATTCTTCTCCATAGCTCCATCTTCCTTGCAATTGAGGTGTGCTGTACCTGTGCTCCAAATAGCTTTGGCTCTACTCGGACGATTTCCTCCACCATGACCCTGAGCTCCTCCTCCGAGAACCTGGGGTGTCTTTGCCATGCCATGGGGTGGTGTAGGTGATGTGTGGGGTGGTGTGTTTGGTGATAGTTGTGGTGATATGCAGTGGTGTGTGGTGTGTTGTGCATGGAAGTTGTGTGGGTGATGGTGTTGAGTGCCTGTGGCTGCTAGTTTGTGGATGGTGGTGTCTCTCTCTGGCCTTCCCTCTGTAATAGTGGTCGTAGGGGGTTGTGGGTGATGTGGGTGTGTGTTTTATATTGTATTGGGTGTGTGGGAGTGATGAGTGTATGTGTCTCAGGTGTGTGTATTTTGAATTGTCCAATGTGGCTGTGTTTTGTATGTGTGTGTGTATTTTGAGCGCGGCGGTGTGTACCGCCAATGGAATAACGCGGTTGAAAGACCACCACGTGGATTCGTGTGTCGTGATAGAGTGGGCGAATTTCTGTTGGCGTGACGGTGGAGGTTTTGTTTTCGCCAGTTTATCACTGACCTTTGGTGTGGCGGACTTGTGTGGGTGTCTGAATTTTGTCGGATTTCGAGATGTGGGTCATAATAGCTGTGGCGGAATTCCGCAGCCGCGGCGGTTTGTTGGCGGTCTTCTGCACGGCGGTAAGCGGGTTTTACGGCCAATGTTGTAATGACCCCCATTGTCTCACAAGAGCGCTTGTGGTTTGTGAACCCAAGGTGGGAAAAAGACCTCTGTGGGGACTCTTAATCTGTACAGGTTTGCAGCTGGCTGAACTCACTCATTGCTTTAATTACCAATACATTGTTTCTGCTGCTTAAATTAAGCTGTGCCCCAGTGACCTTTCACTCCAGGAAGCACATGTGATTATCTGGTGGTCAGCAAGGCTGCCCATTCATTGAGAGAGTATGAACTTAAGCACCATAAACAACAGCAAGTGCTGAACCCAGCCTCTTGTGAATCTGGCCCATTCTGTTGCTTACTTCGCACACTGCTGCTGATTCCTGGGGTCTACGCCACAGCTCCAGTCTTCCTTCATTGTTTTTCCCCACAGTGTGCCTCCTGCCCCAGCTAAGCAGCACAAGGTGAGAGAGACTGGCCCCAGAGTGGACACTGACTCACTGATCATATCGACAGACATAGAGCAGAATGTTTACCAGCACGATGAGAACATTCACCTGGCTCTCTGACACTAATGTCAACAACATTTTATTTGGAATTGGAGGTGTTTTATGTAGGCAGCACTGTATCACACACAACTGAACGAAGAAAGGTAAACTCAGCTGAAGACTTGAATATTTGGTGCAAACAGCCATAGCCTATGAGCCTGCCATCTGCTGCAGTACCCTAGTGGCCCCAACCTCCAAAGCTTGTCCTGTCGCGTAGGCTCTCATTATCCTAACAAGACTACTGGATTTTGAGTGGCAAGATCGTTCACAGTGTGGGGGACTAAGTCTGACCCACGGTGAAGGACCCTTGTCACTCTAAATCCAGGTTTTGCTCCAGCTAACTAGCAGTGCCTCATCTCTCCCAAAGGGAAGAGACAATTGGGCAGCCGAGCGCCAGACATCTTAGTACTTCCCAGGGAAGTCGTGGTCACTCAGGTCACAACCGGTTCTCTCATACACTGTGCAGTCTCATATATAAATGACAAAGGCAGTTTAAGTTTTAAAGATTGTTTTAATAAAACTGCATTTTAGATAGCAAAGCGTGAGCTGCAATAACCAGAACTGCACAACACAGGAGGATTAAAATAGTAACGATGAGAGTGAAGCACAAGAATAAGGCTATCATAGTGCAACTAGATTATCTTCTCTCTAAGTTATATTCTGAGCACAGCATGTAAAGTTCTAAGCCTGCCTTTCAGGTTCCCCCAGGAGGACATCAATCCTCATACCTGAGCAAAGGCCTGTAATCTGCATCAGCATCTGCAACGGGGCAGTCAGCATCTAGTAGTAGGTTCCTGGTCGGAATCTCCCTCTGACGTGTACTAGGACTAGAAAGTGTTTTTATAACTAACACGCAGATGTTCTAAGTAAATGTCTCTACGTAAGGATGTGTATTTTCTATGAACACTAGAGACTAAACTTCTACCACGTTTACTGGCAATGTACCAGACTGTAGCCTTGACTGAAGCACAGGGTGAGCAAGAATACATTGTTTGAGAACACAGTGCTGAACTAAGCTAAACAGACCATAAAACTGGTTATTGTAAAATAACAGTGCGTGGCTGAATAAAAGGTATCCATAGCAAAGTGCACAGAGGCCTAATATGTTAACCTAACATGCACGAAGCTATATTAAAAATGGCTACACTACACCCTCCCCTTGTCGGTAGAAAGTGGTTTAAGCCAAAGCTAAAATGCCCAAAGCTAAAATATAAGTAAAACCCTATTCAATTTCAACAAGTCAAGAGGACACACAAGCATAGTAATTTTCAATTTAAAACATGAGCATGCAGCCAAATGCCGAAGTCAAAGGATAATGTCATTTTAGAAAAAGTCCAAATCAAGCATCAGTCATGGAAAGCAGGAGATTCTCCACTTCAGCAAATGTCAAAACCAGAAAATTCACGCCAAAGACTATCAAGGAGCTGGTGTGTTCCAAAGCCCCAGTGTCAACCAAGGCAGCATCCCGTGCAGTGCCTATAAACGAGTTAATATCAACTTCCTCCAGGAAGGGTATCTTGTAATCAGCTTCTCGAAGCAAACGCAGCCGCAGTGCGCATGTGTGGTAATGAGCCCTCATTGAGAACATCAACCGATCAGCATCAACTACTGGGGGGTGTTGCTGTGAGAGACAAACGTCCAGTGCATGTTCAAAAGAGCACCAACAGCACCTTAACACGAGCTGCACACAATCCAAAACCAGTCTGAATGACAGAGACCAGTTACACTCCAAATATTCCAGGAGTGTTGCTCCAAAGTGCTGCATCATGCGTTCACGACACAGCTGGGCTGATGGGAGCACCCACATTCGTCCTTGTAGCGGCGGGACAGCCATTGCGGAAAAACAACAGCAACAGCACAATGCCGGCTAATAAAGCCAAAGTGATCGGAAATCCCCCAAAAATGCTTCCGAAAATTGAATGAATAGCCGAAGGTATTATTCCGAATATGGAAGAGAAGGTGTGAACGAACCAACACCAACAGCTTTGAAAAAATGTGCTAATCCAGCCGTGCTGGAAGCATTAAATATACGTCCCACGAGTTCATCAAAGTGGCTCGGAAAGTTTGTATTTAACAGGGACTGTATTTCCACTGATGACCTTGCCACCTGAAGTGCGTAGGTCTCGCATGCAGATGTAAGGGCCACATGCTTCTGAAACAATAAAGCCTTCAGTCTGCTTAACTTCTCAAAATTCACCTTGGAAGTAGCAATGTGAGGCCAAATATCTGCTACCTCCCTAATTTTAGTGGGGGGAAACAACACGTTCCCGCAGCAAGTAACGACTTTAGTGACCGAAACAACGTAAACTATTCCGTCCCGCATGCCAGAACAGTCTTCTCTATTGAGGAGGACGTAGCTGCCGTTTGAAAGCACATGGAACGTGCGTTTAATCAAGGGGACTGGAACTCTCAAACAGCAAGCCAAGTTTGCAACCGAGGCATTACACGCTGCATGCAAGGATAGCTGCTTACAAATCATCGAATGGCTGACTGAAGTCTCACATTCACTGCCGCTAAGAAAGACCTCTTTCATGCCATTGAGGAATTTGTACAAGAAGGGAAGCTCCCACACCTCATGGATGTAACTATCTCCCAACTTTTCATATCTGCCTACCGGAACATGTTTCAAACAAGAAGTGAATTGTAATGTAGAAATAGGCAGATTAATAATCCTGTGTATCAACCACTCTGCTGAGGGAATCTCGGCCATGGTAAAAGGCAATCTTTCTAATTTTTCAATGTTGAGCATGACATAAGTCGCCTCCTTCTTAGCCATTAGTTGTTGTTGTCGCATCAAATTACATGAAAAAAATATTTCCCTGGCACTGATGTGCTGCCACGGAACCGGACCTGCCTTCAATGTCTGAAGCGTCCAACCCAACTGCATAATGGACCTGGTCTGACTCTGTCCATGATATAAAGAAGACATATCAGATTGTATAATGTCTATAGCAGAAGAAACAATGTTGTTAATTGTAAATATCCGGTCGGACAAGGTGTGAATTCCATTATCCACAACAGGTAATGCTTTTTTCAGATTTTCCTGAACTATCTGCCTTAACCGGGCTGCAGCCTCTTGTTGAGAAAGTTTCCATATTTCATTGTATACTTCATACAAGAAACGCTTCCTACGTGGTATCTTCGGGCCTGACAAAAAATATTGTAAGTCAGTGTTATTAGACAGGAGAGTGAGATGTGTCTTAACTGCATCTAGCGAGGATGATTTTAGCCATTGCTGGCACAATTTTCCCACACTATGGGGGTCATTACAACCCTGGTGGTCAAAGACCACCAGGGCTGTTTTGACGGAAGCACCGCCAACAGGCTGGCGATGCTTCCCACGGCATTACGACCGCAGTGGAAGCCCCGCGGTTTCCCGCCACATGGTCCCGGCGGTTTTAATCCGCCAGGGCAGCACTGCCCAGGGGATTACGAGTCCCCCTACCGCCAGCCTTTTCCTGGTGGTTTGAACCGCCAGGAAAAGGCTGGCGGTACGGGGAGTCGCGGGCCCCCTGACAAGGCCCCGTTCAGCTTTTCACTGTCTGCTATGCAGACAGTGAAAAGCGCGACGGGTGCAACTGCACCCGTCGCCAGGCCGCAACACCACCGGCTCCATTTGGAGCCGGCTCCTGCATTGCAGCCGAGATCCCCGCTGGACCATCGGGCAGAAACTAGGTTTCCGCCCGCTGGCCCAGTGGGGATCTCCAAATGCCCGCGGCGGGGGTGCGGCCGCATTGGCGGGCAGCTTCAGCCGCCCGCCAAGGTCGAAATGAGGGCCTATATGTAATAATTATTTCTGCATGTTCTGGTGATATATAGCGAGGGTCTGACCTACTCGTTCGGAAACCCCCCGAGGAAGTGACAAAACATTGATGACACCCGTTGGTATCTATTGACCACAATAACCACCCGCCTGGACGTGTTAGTGAAGTATTAAACGTACCATTCTGGACCCATTCAGTAAGCTCACTAAAAGTTGCATTTGTGTACTTTTGCCAGTTATCAAATTTTGCAGGGGCAGGAATGTTAGGCATGTTTAATTCTCTAATTGTAGCTAAGCCTAAGCAGCTGGTCTGTTGTACTGTTTCATTTAAAAAAATCATTTGAACGGGAATGAGACATGCTCTAAACAATGTTTCTCTACCCTTAGTTTGCCAATTTTTTGTTCCCCAAACACTTTTCAAACCAACATTTTTTGACCAATATTCATAACCTTCAATTGATAACCGGGAAACAAAGGAGTCTGAATATATAAATTTCGTGTTGGTCAGCAACATTTGTTTATCTTGAGATGGAGTTAACTTAAAATAATATGACTCAGCATTCTTTTGATGATGCCCAGAAAAATACGTACATTTATCAAAATAAGTTTTGGAACTCCCTTGTAGGGGAGTTGGGCAAAGTTCCCATTGCGTATAGTCAAATATAGTTTTTGGACTGCTTGCTTTATGTATGAAGTGGTGCCCATAATAATTATAACAAAACATGTCACCATAATTGTCTCTAAACTGGTAAACATCTTCATTTTCATAGACAGTGTAATATTACAATTCTGTCATCATTGAGTCAACTGTCTTCACATCCCAATCATCAGATACAATGCCTGGTATTACTATATCATTCATAGATAACTTTAGCACATACTGAATTATTTCAGTGCAACCGTATTTATCAAACATTACTTTATCCCACACAATCCCATCTGGAATTGTCACTGTAGAAATATTCACAAAGGACAAGTTTATTCGAATCTTATATGATGAAAAATGTGGTTTCAACACCTCCTCCACCTGTTCAACCGCTGATCTCTCGGGAAGAAAATGACCATGAATCAACAGAAAAAGGTAATGACAAACCCAATCCAAAGAAAAAATGCTAGCATAGTCAATAAAAGCCACAGATAGTTCCATGGAAAAACAAAATACGTATCTTTGAGCCAATGCATCAGCTTACGTGGACCTGACAGGTCAGCAGTCGAAGAGGCAAACGAGTCCGATAGACCATCGCTGTTGTCGGCAAAGTAACCAGAGGCAGTTCGTGCAAAAGGCTTTGCCATAGGCAATGGAGGAGTTGGTGTTTCCCGTGGTGGTACACTGTAGACAGCACCATCCTTCACGTTTGTCGTCATGGTGACTTGATCAAATGTTTCTAAGTTGGTCGTTGTTAGTGGAACTAATGTGAAATCATCATCCACCCTCCCCAAGCTCGGAGAGTCAACAGTGTTGGTATAGACAACTTGAAGCGGTAATTCTTCTCCAGTAGTGAGATGGATTCGGGAACTACTGGATGTTCCTCTTGGTCGGCTGTGTAGAATCGGCCAAATGTTGTAACTTGACATTGTCAATAGAAACAAAGCGATTTTCTTTGGCACCTGGCAACGGGGGTAGAATAACAGTTCTCGTTCCGTGTATCCCCAAAACAGGGACAGATGCACGATAAGAAGGGCCAAATTCTTTTTTTACTGCAACTTTTTCATGCACAAGATCCCCAAATCTGGGAATCCAGCCGGTAGGTATTACTGGCACATCCTTAATTCCTGTGGAGGCAGCACTTTTAGAAGAGTTATCATCACAGAACTGCTGTAATTCCAGTAAAACAGTGACACAATCATTTATGTCAAAAGGTGTTTCCGCCGCCTCCACACTAGGACCATCAAGATCCGGACCAAACATTTGTGTTCCGAACCGGCACTCATATGAAGTACGACTCCCCAGGGACCTTCTAGGCAGGTTATTTAGTGCTCTCTGAACTCCATACAGGTGGGACAGCCAACTACGATCAGTACCTAAGACTCTGGCTGTTAAGGATTGCTTTGAATCGCAGTTTAATTACTCCACAACAGAATTTCCCTCGGGATGAAATGGAGACGAGTACTGGAGCTGGACCCCCAACGAAGCCATGGTGTCCCTGAATGCCCTTGAGGCAAAAGCAGGGCCCTGGTCCGAATGGAATGCCGCAACTGCATATGTACAGATAAAGACTCGCAAATCTTTAATAACAGTTCGAGCGTCAGCTGAGCATTGTGGCCACACCCACACAAATCTGGAGCAGGAATCAACAGCGACTAGTATATATTTGTATGCACTATCTGGTGTTCATGGGCCGCAATGGTCCAAGTACACACATTGTAATGGTCAGTGTGATATTAAGAGGGGTGTCTGCGGCGGGCGCTTAGCTGTGGAAACTTTAATTTGTTGACAGATGTCACATCAAAGGACATACTGCTTAGTCTCTTTATAGAGACCAGGCCACCAATAACGGGCCTGCAATAGTGAAATTGTAGCAGCCACGCCAGCATGTGCAGATGCCACTCCCTCATGCGCCGCTCTAATCAATTGTGGTCTTACATCTTTATTGGGGATGTCGCGTACGCCTACGCCTGGAATTTTAACTTCAGCGTTCAGCATACTTCCCATCAAGTATTGGTATTTATTAGGATATCCTTTAGGATAAGGCGTGCCATCAACCGTAGCTTTTATAGCAGCCATAATATCTGTGTCTGGTTTGGAACTCAAACGAGTCACTGCAGCTACAGTGGCAACTGCCACTGCCGACTTTGCGGCTTCATCAGCCAAAGTATTTCCAGCAACGTGTATTCCAATGCGCTGGTGTCCAAGTGTGTGCACAACATGGACTTTAGGTAGCGTCTCTTTCAGGTCTGCTACCTTCCACCACAGTAGTCTGTGTTTTATGGTGTTGCCTTTCGAATCTCTGAACCCATTCAAGCGCCAGTAATGCAGGTATTCATAAAAAGACTGGACGCAATAATAAGAATCACAATCAGTGTGAACTGGGTCGGATCTGTATGTTCTAGAGCCATTAGTAGAGCTTTTAGCTCAGCCAATTGTGCGGTACAATCCTCTAAGGTCTGTGTATAGGTATGTTGGGGACAGAATTAATCCCCCTCCATATAGCTGCTCACATCCGCACATGCAGCAGAATATTGATGTTTTGTTCCAACCGCTGGTTGCGCAGAGCCATCGGTGTACATGACTACCTGATATTGATCAATAGGCAAAGTGTCAGCGGAAACTGGATATTCAACTTTATATTGTAGAAATTCCTGAGTTTGTAACTTTGGGTCAAAAATGTAGCCTACATCAGTGGCTGTCAAGGACGAAGCCCATTGTATCCATCTTGAGTGGAGAGCTTTTGCGTTCGGGACGCTAGCTTTTGTTACAGCCTCAAGTGCTGGAATAGGAGAAACGACAATAATGCGTTTTCCCTGGGCCAGAGGTCTCTCTTTAATAACAGCCATCTGTACAGCAGTGAGATTTTCTCTGTGGGTGCAAATCATTGTTCGGCAGCGGAATACAAGTGTGACTTGTATGATATTGGGACTGTCTCACCTTCATTAAATGTGAGATAAGTAAACCCAATGGCCCCAGCTATCACCCTGATGACCAAATGTGTCTTATTGTCCCGTGTATGTAGATGTTTCGCTGCGAGCATATCTGCTTCTAACTCTCGAAGAGTATGTGTATGTTCTGTTGTCCAGAAATTGCTTGAAAAATCAGGACGTATTCATTCATATAAAGGCTTTATGCGTGTAGCATAATCCGGAATGTATGTTCTGCCAAAATTCAGAAAGCCCAATAATGATTGGAGTTTCTTAATCGTATTTGGTGGTTGCAATTGTGCACACTTTTCTAAGACTTGTGGCGCTAGGCTCTTCCCTTCATGCAACAGCTCATATCCCAGGAACAGGACGCTGAGGAAGGCAATTTTTGATTTTTTAAAGTTAAATTTGTAGCCTAGTTCAGAAAACCCTACAGCAATGCGGGCTACCCGTCTTAAATGTT
This sequence comes from Pleurodeles waltl, assembly GCF_031143425.1. Classification (NCBI taxonomy): domain Eukaryota; kingdom Metazoa; phylum Chordata; class Amphibia; order Caudata; family Salamandridae; genus Pleurodeles; species Pleurodeles waltl. The sequence continues at coordinate 1,081,602,083 of NC_090444.1, read as the reverse complement.
GTAGCAACTCGTCATCGTGAGATATATATCATCCACATATGACAACGCTTCAGGGTCTAACTCGTGCAAAATCGCAGTCACACAAGCTGCAAACAGTCCTGGTCTGTTCTTATACCCCTGAGGCAAGCAACAGAATTTTTTCTGGGAGCCTAGTGCGCTAAAGCTTGTTAAATCTCTGCTTGCAGGTGCTATATTCTGGCAGAAGAATCCATTCGAGATATCCAAAGTCGTTTAATATTTTTTCCGCACAATGTTGCTCATTAGTGCAGTGCTATGTGAATTTTGTATAGCATACGTACGTGCATGTCTGTTCAAATGTCTGTAGTCTAAGACTATTCTATATGAATGGCCTGGTTTAGCTACAGGGAATAAGGGATTATTCATCGGCGAGACACAGGATTCGATCACCCCCTGGTATTCTAATTGTGTAAGTATTTCTCTCACCGGTGCTCTTGCTTCATGTTTTATGAGATACTGCGGTTGTGGCTGAGGTTCACCTTTAATGGGAAGTACATGATATGGAGAATCCCTGTCCCACCCTACGTGATTTCTATATAACGCAGGTGCCTGTGCGAGAGCCCATTTTATAGAATAGGACTCAGCGAGTTCCTTTGGTACAAGGGGCGAGAAGGAAGGTTTAATAACCTCCTCCACAGCTGGGCAGGTGCGGACAAAATCAGGCGGCCAATCTTGTTCGGCCAGCAAAATGTCATATATCTTAACTACACAATCCCAGAAGATTGCGTGTATGGTGCGTTCAAAGTCTCCTTACAATTGTAGAGTTACTCTATACACCCTATCGGGTTCAGAGACACGCATATCTGCTGTTTCTACTTGTATGAAGTCTTCAGTTGCTTTAACCTCCAGATTCCGGCAAACTATTGTGACCTCTGCTGCACTGTCTACCAGTGCTAGAGCTCATTTCTTGTTCTTCAAGAGAACCCTCTTCCTGAGTGGCATGTCGAACTGAGACTGCTGCCACTTTTTTCTTTTTAAACTGTTGTTTTTGTTGTACCGGTTTCTCTTCCTTCTTGAGAGAAACCTCTGAAGAGCGTTGTGATTCCTGTCTCGGTTTTACGTACTCTGTTCTCCGCTCTGACCGCCCACCTCTCTCATTTCTCTTTTCCGATGAGTCCTGAAAGGAACGAGATTGGCGTGTATCAGTATATTGATACCTATACGGCATTTTTATATTATCTCTATTTCTGAGATTATACCTATTCTGCGGGGTCTCCATACATGGAGATTCTCCCCTTTCTTTTTTAGGTGTTGTTTTTTCTCCCAGCGTTTCTTATTACCCTCAGGTTGCTGTTTAGTATTGTCTTTATTAATTTTTCCCTGAAATTGAGGTTTTTGCGGTCTAGCCCCCAGGCTATCTCGACCATTACTGGAATATGTTTCCGCTATTATTTTAGGCAGTTCCCGCTCCTGATCTTGTTGCGGAACGTCACGAAGACGCATGCGCGCTGCAAGTGCAACTGCTTTCCCTTTAAGATTTCTTAGGATTATCGAAGAAACCGTGGCGAAGTTGCCCATCAGTTGCATTACTAAATCTAATGCCGGGGCAGCCCTGTATTCATCTTGAATTTGTTTAAGCGCTTCCGGTAGGTTGGTTAGTGTCGGTGTACCGTGTGCCGTTGTATAGAGTGCGGCAAACACCGTGCCCCTTGTATTACAATGTTCCACTGTGGGAACCATCCCCAAGGGTAAACACATAGTTAATATCCTATGTCCTGAGGTCCCGTATGGGGAAATACCACCTCCAGCGTATTAATTTTTTTGTGCCAGCCAAAATGGAGTCTCCTCCCATTTAGCTGGGACTTTACCCATAATAGAGTGTACAGTCACCGGATTTATACCTGGTGTTACTGCGTGTGGTTGTGCTGGAGCAGCATGCGCTGGTTTTGTATTTAGTGTCTGCATCACAAATTGTACTAATCATCTATATATTGCTGTTAAGTCAGTATATAAGTGTCGAACCTCAGCCACTGCCATATTTGCAGCCGCAGGATGAGGTGTATATGTGGCCAATAAAGGCCAGGTAGGACCATTATTACTCAGTGGACCTAACCTTACTGGTAATATTGTATGGGGTAGGGCGCCATCAAGCCAAATATTATGTTCTTGATAAGGTAGAGGTATCTCTAAATATGCGTACGCCCTGTATTGTCCAGGCGTGTTCACAACTGTATATGTATGGAATGTATTTGTGTTCCCATAAACTGCTGGAAATGTGACCCAAGAGTAAAAAAGTTCTGTTCTATAGGCTGCGTGGGCGTCCACCACAAACGTGACTGGACCACCCTGGGATGTAAGGCCGTGTGCTAGCAAATGTGCTGAGAGCAGTTGTCTCATGTTAAGAGCTATTTCAACAACCTGGGGATTTGACATTATAAAAGCACTAAGAGTTCAGAGAAGGCACACCAAGATGGGTTTTTTTCCTTTTAAGCTTCAAGCTTGAACAACCACCCGCTGTAAATAAGGTTACCTATATGGCGGTGGTTGAAATCCTCAGTACCACGGACGTCTCTGTATACGGAACTGAGGGATTATTATATTACATGAGACCGAGATATACCGGTGGACCCGAAAATTAGAGCCTGACCAAACGTTGGTGGCGCCATGTCGCGTACGCTCTCATTATTCTAATGAGACTACTGGATTTTGAGCAGCAAGATCGTTCACAGTGAGGGGGACTAAGTCTGACCCACGGTGAAGGACCCTTGTCACTCTAAATCCTGGTTTTGCTCCGGCTAACTAGCAGTGCCTCATTTCTCCCAAAGGGAAGAGACAATTGGGCAGCCGAGCGCATGACATCTTAGTACTTCCCAGGGAAGTCGTGGTCACTAAGGTCACGACCGGTTCTCTCATACACTGTGCAGTCTATAAATGACGAAGGCAGTTTAAGTTTTAAAGATTGGTTTAATAAAACAACTGCTTTTTAGATAGCAAAGCGTGAGCTGCAATAACCAGAACTGCACAACACAGGAGGATTAAAATAGTAACGATGAGAGTGAAGCACAAGAATAAGGCTATCATAGTGCAACTAGATTATCTTCTCTCTAAGTTATATTCTGAGCACAGCATGTAAAGCTCTAAGCCTGCCTTTCAGGTTCCCCCGGGAGGACATCAACCCTCATACCTGAGCAAAGGCCTGTAATCTGCATCAGCATCTGCAACGGGGCAGTCAGCATCTAGTTGTAGGTTCCTGGTCAGAGTCTCCCGCTGACGTGTACTAGGACTAGAAAGTGTTTTTATAACTAACACGCAGATGTTCTAAGAAAATGTCCCTATGTAAGGATGTGTATTTTCTACGAACACTAGAGACTAAACTTCTACCACGTTTACCGGCAATGTACCTGACTGTAGCCTTGACTGAAGCACAGGGTGAGCAAGAATGCATTGTTTGAGAACACAGTGCTGAATTAAGCTAAACAGTGTGATAGAAGGAAATAAAAATAAGGCCGTAAAACTGGTTATTGTAAAATAACAGTGCAAGGCTGAATAAAATGTATCTAGGGCAAAGTGCACAGAGGCCTAATATGTTAACCTAACATGCATGAAGCTATATTAAAAATGGCTACACTACAGTCCAAAGAACATGAAACTCTCTAGGTAAGTGCTAAGTCTGGCAGACACAGTCCACAGGCACTTCTGAATGGGCAGTTGGGCCAGGTGAGAAACACAACCTCTTCTATGCACTGAAGTTCAATAGTATGATGTCTGCAGCATGTGCGTTAACTATACTAGGTGGACAATCTAGTTAGTTATGCTGACAACCAGAAACATGTCTTCCTTTAATTTATATTTCAGATATACTGCACAAATGAATTGTTTCACACAGAGAAACAATGTCTGGTAGATACAGCAAAAATTGTCAGGCTTGCAAATAAAATTCTTCTCTGTTCATAAATGTAAAAACATCTGAAAGAAAAAAGCAGTATGAAAACAGAAAAAAGGTTAAGGGACCACGCCTCCCATCTCCCCTTAAACTGACATCCTACTTGGACCTAAGAGTTTACTGTTTACCTGACAGCTTTAATGATGGCAAAAGGTACATTTTAATTGCATTGGAAGATTTGTGGCAATTTCAAGCTCCATGCAGCTGTAAAAGCTATGCTGTCAGCATCCTCTGAAATATATTATGGTGCTGCTCAGATGCCATGTGCTAAAGCCAGTCTTCAAATAAATACTCTGGTTCAGTTTGATTCTGCAGAGGTCAAAAGATAATAAATGGGCTACACAAAAAATGAAAGAGCATAAATCATAGTTAAAGAAATGGATGGGAATTGCACTCTTTTCCATCATAAAATGCCAGCTGGTTAAATCAGACACTGCAGATGTTTGTGTGCAACCAGAGGGAAACAGAATTGACTTCTAGTTGGCACTGTGGGGAATAGTGACTTCAGTATTATAGGCCGTGGCAAAATGTGCAGAGACTTAGGGCCTGATTTAGAATTTGGTGGAGGGGTTACTTCATCACAAACATGATGAATATCCTGCCCCCGTTTTACAAGTTCCATGTAGTATAATGGAATTGTAATACAGTGGGTGGGATATCTGTCACGTTTGTGACCGAGCAGTCTCCTCCACAAATTTTAAATCAGGCCCTAAGTGTTCATTATAAAACAATTGTTTTCAGAATGTATATTTGTAGTAAATAAGATTGTACATAGTGCAAACCTTTAATGTCTCCATTAAAAGGACTTACTTCAGACCCAAGCTTCTGTTAACCATCCATAGCTCCTAGAAATAGGCTGTAGGTTAATGTTCTTCCATTTCAGGATTTGTTCAGCACTCTCAATTTGTTTAAGCATTTCTCATTCCTCAAAATGGTGGAATTTATGATATTTATCTCTTTCTATGCACTTGTTTGTTTGGTTTTACATGTGAAAAAGGTGTCAATCTAAGTGTCACACATTTAGCGGTTGAATGTCACTCATAGGTGCACTTGAACTATGGAAATGTCACACATAGGCAAATTATGAAACGTGACAGCTATGCTGACAGATGCAAATCTCAGAGGCAAATTTATCTAGCTTTTAAGTAGTGCAGCAACACACCTTGTGCACTGCTCTGAGTAAAAAGGAAAGGGTAGGAATGCACAGTATTTAACATAATACTATGCATTCCTGTCCTTTTCATGCGCCTCTGCCCTTATGGCAGCCTAGCATCAATGAAGGCACCTCACACCATAGTGCAAGGGTTCCTGCATTGCAGACAGGATTATTTTGTGCAGAAAAGGACACCATCCTGCATGAAAACAAACCTCTGAGGCTGTGTCCTCTTTTTATGTGTGCTGCGGAATGCAACAAATATAGCAAGAGCAAAAGCAAGAGATTTCTCCTCTTTATGGTTCCCCTGGTGAGGCGTAGCATTTAGACTCATTCCCAGGCTTACCAGTGTTGGTAAGTCGGGGAATACGCCAAAATCCATGGGTGGATGCATGGAAACACCTATGTTCCACCCATGGAATGCCTATCTGAGACAGGGTGAAGCAATGCAGTGATTTACCCTGTGTTGATTTACTCTGGCTTTTTCAACCCATACAGGGCAATGCAAGGTGGCCTTGCGTGGCTTTATAAATTCGACGTAGGTTTTGTGTCACCCTTGCACCCCCTTGTGTGGTGAAAGAGGGACACAAAAGCTTCATAAAAATGCCCCTCATATATACCCTGCTCTTGAAACATTTCATTGTGTCTGTAAGTATGTTTAATCAAAACTAGAATTCCGTTTGGCCCTTGAAAACTCATTGTGTGCAATGCTCCAGTGGACGTTTGGTGGATGATTGCTTTACTCCTTCAGGGTTGTGTTGCCTGCTGTTTATTTTCTAAATAGGCACATCTCAAAGGTTGAGCGTACTATGTTGAATTTTAAATTCCCCTTTTCAAGTTAAAACATCATTTATATGCGTCGGCCAAACCTCCAGATGGTTTGTCTGAGGTCACACCACCACTATGTTCCGTATTGTTATCAATGATTTCATTTCCGATGTTGGAGTGATGTTAACTATCATGTTATAGACCTTGTCACGAGTGATGCAATATGTATGGTAATTAGCACTGCATGGCAAGGGCTCGAGTTAAAGTGACTTTAGGACACAATTTATAGTTCCTGAAGATCACTAAAACTGGTAATTTTCAGTGGCTCTGTTAGTTTAAAATGTCATGTTTTAAATATAACATGCCTTTAACCTTTGTTTTTCAGTGGATTTTTAAGGCTTTTTTGATCTACAGTAAGATACTATTTCCATATCCAATTATTGCATTACTTTATTATTTGTTTTTTTCACTGACTTTATATTTTTTTTGTGACGTAAAGCCAGATGCCCTCACTATGATACTCCCTGCAAGCACCCGATCCCACACTGCGCAGATCCTTCGACCATGGGTGGCATGGGGTTGTGGGGTGACCAGGCCTGTGACCCTCCACCCAACCAACGTGGGCACCCATCCCCCTTATAAATATAAAAGGCATTGTTTAATAATACTTATTGTCTCAAAATATTTTAAATAAAGCATTCTTCAAAACAACCAATAACATGTCTTTGGGCCTTTTTCTCAACATTTTTTAGACAACAAAATGCAGTCATTGAGCCAACCACAAGAGATCCCTGCACTCTTGGTGAAGAGCATGCAGCACCAGCTGTAAGTCCTAAAAATAATGGTAAGCTCTCCTGGTATCATGGATTCAATGACCCAGAAGCTTTTCTGTTATTTTGTTTAATGATGCCAGGGGGTGGCTGCACTCCCTGCAGCCCTCCACAACATAAAAAAAAAGTTTGGTGGTGCCCATGCTTCTTGACCCTGGGACATATGCACTTTATGCCTAACTAGTGCCTTGGAGCAGCACCAAGGCCCCTGCGGCTCCCCATTTTTTTTTTTATCATGGGTGACCTGGTGCAACGAGGGGCACACACACCTTTTTGAAATATTACCTGGAGTGGGGGGAGCATCAACTCCTCCGCAGCTCCTGCCAGCTCCCCAGGCACCATCCATCCTGGGTGCAGTAGGAGCTGGCTGCGTTAAGGTGTTCCCGGCATGAGCACATTTTTTCTCTGCCCATGCCAGTGAGGGGGAAAACTCAGGGCCTGTTAGGGTTTGTGCACAGCAAAGAGCATGTCCCCTCTCACTGCACTAGTGGGTTCTGTAATAGCTCCCTTTTAAACTTACTATTGAAAGCCTTTCTTGTTATCTCACCTCCCCCCCCCCTAGGCTTCTGTGTATGTTGTTTAATGTGCTGTTTTGTTTACACATTGGGCCTTGCTTTTACCAAGGCTTCTTTAAAACACTCCTCTCTAGGCCATGTGTTAATTTAACTCATTTGCATAATAACTGAAACTCTGCACACCTTTCAAGAACATGTGCAGCATGTGAGGACCACACCCAGCTCTTCAAACCACACCCAGCTCTGCACACCTTTCAAGAACATGTGCAGCATGTGAGGACCACACCCAGCCCTGTCTATAAAAGGCAGCCCCCGAGCCTCACCCAGTGCTTGTGCTCGTCTACCTCCCGCTTACCTGAGGACAGATCCCTCGGCGCTGGCACTCCTGCTCTCTACAGACTTTCATTGGCTTCAATGGGCGCAGCTGCTGGCTCTTCCTTCTTCCGGTTTCCGGTTCCTCCTTGCCTTAGCCTCTCTCCTACAAGCAACCTGCAAAAGTGAAAGAAGACAAGGTCAGACTGATCAGTATCTCTTGCCAGCAACAAGTAAGTGCAAAACTTTTATTACCTGAAAGAACTTTGACAACAATTTCTGGATTCGTGTATAGACAATTTGAAACAAGATACCTTCCACGAACATTGTGATTCAAACTCTTTGTTACAAGAATACTTTGCGGAACTTTGTGAAGCAAACATTTTTTTTTTTATGGAACTTTTAAGAATCGAACCGTGGAAACCATTAACAGCAAGGCAAACAGTAAATCAAGGACTTGCACAAATTACATGCTGTATTTTGACGTAAAAGTACAGTATTTGTTTTATAAAAGATTCTGGAAATATGGGAAAAGTGAGTCTGCTATTGGGAATTTAGGCTTTAGTTATATTAAGATGAATGTTTGATATTGGTAATTCTGATAACGGTATTTGTTTAATGTTTTAGAAGCTTTAGAGTAATAGAAAGCACATCCCAGAGCAGTAACACATTCCAAACCTGGAAACTAGAGACCAGGATCCAAGAGGTACTTTTAGAAGAAAATTTCTAATAAATAAAGGGATAGTCAGGAACCCAGGAATAGGTTGTACTTATCTGTTCTTTGTTTATGTTTCATTAGGCACCAGTTTCTACAAAAGTCAGAGAGGGCCGCAGATTTGTGCAGCACTTCAACAGTGGAAACGCAAGAACGGTGTTGTCTCTTTATTTTATTTTATCCACTTCCCCCCTTCCCTTGAGCTTCTGTTCTTAGTGCACTGTTTTAAAAACTAGTGTGCTGGAACAAGCAGTTTCAGGGTGGGGTTGGATTGTCTTCAACCTCCATTAGAACTGAACAAGGACTCAGGTGAGCTGGGCTTTGACAGAAGCACAAGCCTTAAAAAAAAATAAAAAAAAAATTCAGTTCTGGTGGACGATGAATATCGGGGAAGAAATAGAGGGCATTGACGTCACGGATATGGCGCAGGCCCTAAATGAGGACTTGGCTCATAATGAATCAGTGTTTGGCATCTTGCAACATATGCAAGAGGAAATAGAGAGATTAAAGATGGAGAATACCTCTTTAAAACAGGATTTTAGCAGGTATAAATTTAGGGTATCTCAGTGGAACACAGCTTTTACGCCTTTGTTTAAAACCTCCTCAGAGACAGGGGCGCCATCAAAACATACAACTTTGCCTCCCCCAGTTGAGGTCACTGTTAATGTTCCTAATGCTGTGCCCTTAGCAGCACCTGAACGTTTTCATGGAGATAGTAACAAATTCCATGTTTTTATCAATCAATGTCAATTACACTTCGTTTGTAAGCCACAACAGTTCCCTACTGATGCTACGAAAGTGGCATTCGTCTTGTCTTATTTGGGTGGCACAGCAGCCAATTGGTCAATTCCTTTCGTGGAGAGAGATGATCCCATCCTCCATAATTGGAATCAATTTAAACGTACCATGACCAGCCTTTTTGCAAAACACACTTTCATGCAGGCAAGTGATAATGAGCTTTTAAATCTTAAACAAGGTAACAAGGATTTATTGACCTATCTCACTAGTTTTAATCGTTTACTCACCGAGACACAGTGGCCAGAAGAAAAGCGTGTCTCCCTTTTCTATAAAGGTTTGAGAGACGAGTTAAAAGACGCGCTGGCTCATATCGTTGATTTGCCAGAAGACTATTCGGACTTTGTAGATTTAGTTGTGAAATTAGAACATAGACTAGGAGAAAGAAAGGGAGATAAATACAAACTGGAATCACGGTTAACTTTTATTAGACACGAGAAGAAAGACCCAGATAATAAACTCCCTGAACCTGAGCCTATGCAAATAGGGACACTCAGAGGTCCACTCACATCAGAGGAAAAAGAAAGAAGGAGAAAACTTCAATTATGTTTATATTGTGGAAGGGCAGGTCACTTTGCCAGAGAATGTCCAGTAAAGCCTAAAAATCCACGAAAGGGTGCTGTTTCCTCCACCTCCTCAACTGAATCGGGAAACGATTAAGCTCGACAAGGGGAGAGGTTACTTGTTCGAGAAAACATCTTAATCAAACCTCTAATGCTGCAGCCTTCATGGTACCGCACATACCTAGACATTTCATAATTCAGGTCGTTTTAATTGTTACTACCCAAGTGAGGCATTCTCTCCCTGTCCTACTGGACTCAGGCGCGACAGGAAATTTTGTGGATAATAAGTTAGCTGAAAACTTAGGACTTCCTATGTGCCTAAAGCCTTGTCCAGAAGCAGTATGTGCAGTGGATGGGTCAGAATTGACCTCTGGATTAATCACAAAACAAACAAGTCCACTTGTTATGGTCTGTCAGAACGGGCACACAGAGGTGATTAGCTTTGATCTGATAGATACTCCTAATTTTGGTTTGATTCTCGGGGTACCCTGGTTAACAACTCATAACCCAAAAATTGATTGGGTGAATAGAACTGTTACTTTGGATTCCTCTTTCTGTAGAACCAATTGCTATCAAGAAGCAGGTAAAGAACAGAGCACAGTATTACACTGTGCTAGTGTTACACAAGATGAACCAAGTCTCCCTCCTGAATATTCTGACTTTAAAGACGTCTTTGATCCAGTAAAGGCTAGTGTGCTGCCCCCACAAAGGTCTTATGACTGTCGTATAGATCTTATCCCAGGGGCCCCTTTACCTAATAACAGAGTATATGCTTTGACTGACGAAGAAACCAAATACTTAAGAACCTACCTAGATGACCTACTACAGTCTGGGTTCATCTGTCATTCCACATCTCCGGTGTCATCTCCACTCTTTTTTATCCCGAAGCCGGATAAATCCCTGCGCGCGTGTATCGATTATAGAGGACTAAATAAGGCTACAATAAAGAATAAATATCCTCTTCCTCTAATACCTGTGTTGTTGGATCAATTAAGACATTCTACTGTATACACTAAACTAGATCTGCGTGGAGCTTACCACCTGGTCCGAGTAAAAGAGGGGGATGAGTGGAAGACAGCTTTCAAGACAAAGTTTGGTTTATTTGAGTACACAGTAATGCCCTTTGGGTTATGTAATGCCCCAGCGGCCTTTCAGTTCTTTATAAATGAGGTCCTACACGAATTCCTGGACGTTTGTGTCATAGTATACATAGACGACATCATCATTTACTCTAAGAACTCAGAAGAACATACCCAACATGTTCGTGCAGTATTATCAAAGTTAAAAGAAAATCATCTTTTTGCTAAGTTAGAAAAGTGTACTTTTAATGTCAGCAAGGTCGACTTTTTAGGATACTGCCTGTCACCTCAAGGAATAACTATGGATGTAAAGAAAATCAGTGCTATTGCTGATTGGCCAGAACCATCCTCTGTAAAAGATATTCAGAAATTTCTGGGTTTCGCCAATTTTTATAGGAGGTTTATTGCACATTTTGCAGACATTGCGGCCCCAATAACTACCTTGTTGCGGAAAGGGCAACGATTTCTTTGGACTGATGAGGCGGCACACGCCTTTCAACTCCTAAAACAAAAGTTCACTTTAGCCCCAATTCTGAAACATCCTGATCCTGACTTGCCTTTTTTTGTTGAAGCGGATGCTTCACAAGTAGCTTTAGGAGGAGTTCTCTCTCAACGAGATGCAGTAGATGGCCAGTTACATCCTATAGCCTTCTATTCCAAAAAGATATTACCAGCTGAACAAAATTACACTGTGGCTGAAAGGGAACTACTAGCTATCAAAGTAGCGTTTTAAGAATGGAGGCACCATTTAATGGGAGCCAAGTACCCAGTTACAATCTTTTCTGAACATAGGAACCTACAGTTTTTTGGATCACTTAAAGCACTAACACCACGTCAGATGCGCTGGTTAAATTTTTTTAGCACATTTGACTTTGTAATAACCTATAGACCAGGTGCACAACAAATTCAATCTGATGTGTTATCTAGATACGGACATACTTCAGACATGAAATAAGATAAAATAGGAGAACCCATTATTCCTCCCCAAAAGTTTTTGGCACCAGTACAACAGAAGGATTTCATCACAGATCTATATAATGCACACATGCAAATAGCACCTCAGGATTGGTTAAAGGATTCCCATAACACAATACAACGAGGTTTATTGTATCACAACAACATGCTGTTAGTGCCCACCTCTGAATTACAAACACAGGTGATAATTTGGCATCATGCCTCACCATTGGCAGGTCATCCTGGTTGGGTAAAAACCCTGGAAAATGTGCAAAAACACTTTTGGTGGGACACTATAAGAAAGGACATTAAGCAATTTGTCACTACCTGTCCAATTTGTGCAAGACATAAATCTTCTCATAAGGCCCCTGACGGCTTGTTAATACCAATGCCAACACCCAAACAACCTTGGCACACTGTGAGCGTAGACTTTATTGTAGGTTTACCACCTGTAAAATCTTTCACAGCAGTGTTGGTTATAGTGGATTTTTTATCTAAAATGGCACATTTTGTACCATTACGGAAATTACCCACGGATGCAGAATTTGCCGATATTTTCATAAGGGAAATTGTGCGTTTACATGGTTTGCCAAGCAAAGTGGTGTTAGACCGAGGGAGCCAGTTCAACTCTAAATTTTGGAAAAAATTATGTAAAAAACTGAAAATAGATGTGGCATTATCCACTGCTTTCCACCCAGAGACAGATGGACAGACTGAACGACTGAACCAAACCTTACTTCAAACGCTACGTTGTTTATTGGCTGATTATTCTAGTGAATGGTTGGAAGCTCTCCCTGTAGCGGAGTTTGTTTATAATAATACTGAGCATTCAGCTCTACTTTGCTCACCATTCTATTTCTTGCAGGGGTATCATCCAAGAGCTATACCCATTTTGTTAGAAGATTCTCTGTTACCTACAGTAACGGATAGACTAACGAGGTTAGGTGACATACAAGACAAAGCCAGGAAACATTTATTAAAGTACAAGGAAAGCATGAAAAGACAAGCAGACAAACACAGATCTGAGGCCCCAATGTATAAAATCGGTGACAAGGTATGGCTCTCCACAAAGAACCTAAACATAGAGGGATCCCGAAAGCTGCAACCACATTTCATTGGACCCTTTAGTATAACTGCCATAGTAAACCCGGTAACAGTAAAATTAGATTTACCAAAAGAATATCCAGTACATACTACATTCCATGTGTCCTTGCTTAAGCCGTACAATCCAAAACACCCGACCTGAACCACTACCTCCACCCATACCAATTAAGGGAAATCTAGAATATGAAGTGAAAAGCATAAAAGACTCAAAAAGAATTAGTGGACGTCTGTTTTATTTAGTAGAATGGAAAGGATATGATGAATCTGAGAATTCATGGGAACCATCATCATATGTACATGCCCCACAGCTGATTAGACGGTTTTATTTAACAAATCCAGGAAAACCCCGTCCTGTAGGAGGGCCTTTGAGGGGGGCAACTGTTAGGGTTTGTGCACAGCAAAGAGCATGTCCCCTCTCACTGCACTAGTGGGTTCTGTAATAGCTCCCTTTTAAACTTACTATTGAAAGCCTTTCTTGTTATTTCACCTTCCCCCCCACCCCCCCTAGGCATCTGTGTATGTTGTTTAATGTGCTGTTTTGTATACACATTGGGCCTTGCTTTTACCAAGGCTTCTTTAAAACACTCCTCTCTAGGCCATGTGTTAATTTAACTCATTTGCATAATAACTGAAACTCTGCACACCTTTCAAGAACATGTGCAGCATGTGAGGACCACACCCAGCTCTTCAAACCACACCCAGCTCTGCACACCTTTCAAGAACATGTGCAGCATGTGAGGACGACACCCAGCCATGTCTATAAAAGGCAGCCCCCGAGCCTCACCCAGTGCTTGTGCTCGTCTACCTCCCACTTACCTGAGGACAGATCCCTCGGCGCTGGCACTGCTGCTCTCTACAGACTTTCATTGGCTTCAATGGGCGCAGCTGCTGGCTCTTCCTTCTTCCGGTTTCCGGTTCCTCCTTGCCTTAGCCTCTCTCCTACAAGCAACCTGCAAAAGAGAAAGAAGACAAGGTTAGACTGATCAGTATCTCTTGCCAGCAACAAGTAAGTGCAAAACTTTTATTACCTGAAAGAACTTTGACAACAATTTCTGGATTCGTGTATAGACAATTTGAAACAAGATACCTTCCACGAACATTGTGATTCAAACTCTTTGTTACAAGAATACTTTGCGGAACTTTGTGAAGCAAACATTTTTTTTTTTATGGAACTTTTAAGAATCGAACCGTGGAAACCATTAACAGCAAGGCAAACAGTAAATCAAGGACTTGCACAAATTACATGCTGTATTTTGACGTAAAAGTACAGTATTTGTTTTATAAAAGATTCTGGAAATATGGGAAAAGTGAGTCTGCTATTGGGAATTTAGGCTTTAGTTATATTAAGATGAGTGTTTGATATTGGTAATTCTGATAACGGTATTTGTTTAATGTTTTAGAAGCTTTAGAGTAATAGAAAGCACATCCCAGAGCAGTAACACATTCCAAACCTGGAAACTAGAGACCAGGATCCAAGAGGTACTTTTAGAAGAAAATTTCTAATAAATAAAGGGATAGTCAGGAACCCAGGAATAGGTTGTACTTATCTGTTCTTTGTTTATGTTTCATTAGGCACCAGTTTCTACAAAAGTTAGAGAGGGCCGCAGATTTGTGCAGCACTTCAACAGTGGAAACGCAAGAACGGTGTTGTCTCTTTATTTTATTTTATCCACTTCCCCCCTTCCCTTGAGCTTCTGTTCTTAGTGCACTGTTTTAAAAACTAGTGTGCTGGAACAAGCAGTTTCAGGGTGGGGTCGGATTGTCTTCAACCTCCATCAGAACTGAACAAGGACTCAGGTGAGCTGGGCTTTGACAGGGGCAGACTTATGGAGCCCTTGCGCTGTTCCAATGCCACATTAATGTCATTTTTTTAAATGCTAATGTGGCTTTGGAAGGGGAAAAACACTGCATGCACTGCACCACTTTGTAACCCCTTACGCCACATTATGTCTGAGCCATGAATAATGTATGCAGGGGTGTGTTCCGGCGCTAGGGGGGCTGAATAAATGGCACAAAGGAATCTATGAGATTCTTTTGCACCACTTTTATCGGCATTTTTTAATGCTTGCTAAGTGCAGGCGTTATAAAAAGGCTCCCATTGATTACAATGGGCCTCTGGGTGCTTTGCAGGATTAGTGTCGTAATTTTTTACGCTAGTCCTGCAAAGCCCCGGACTAGCATAAAAAAGTATGAAGCTCGTCATCCTAACTACGGATATGGTGCGCCACATTATAAATACAGCACTACCATGGTGGCTTTAGGAGGTCACTGAGGGGTGCCTGAAAAATGGCTCTGCACTAGGTGCAGCAACACTTTTGACAAATATGCCCCTGAGTTGCCAGGCTGGGAGAGAGTAGAAAGGGAGTTATGTTTATATTTCCTGCCTGCATTCTGCTGGGCAGGGAATATACCAGTTTCCTAGGGTCCCCAGGGCCATTACTATGGCTTGGGCAGAGGGCTACATGCCCCTCCCCTCAAATAAAGATATTCACCCCAGAGATGGGCTCCCCTGGGCCTTCTATAGTTTTGAGGATAAGGGATCACATTCTCCTCTCCCCATTAAGAAATATTGGGGTCCCCACAGCCTTAAAATGGTTCTGGAGGGTGGCCACAGGCACCCCTCCCCAAATGACGTACTTGGGCAGATCCCAGAGCCCTGGCCCACCCTGAAGATCTTGTGTTTCAAAAGGGCGAGAGCCTGTTTATTTTTTTTTAAAAGGACCACAGATCTGCTGAATCTCTGCAGATTCTATTTTGACTAATTATTGGAGATTGGTAAATGTTCACTTCCATTAAAATAAGTGAGAGCTGTAAGACATTGGGTGGTTATTTGATTTGAGTGTATGCCCTTGTCAAGCAGCAACCACAATCCTTGTCAAGGTGAGGCACAAGCTACGCCTAAATTAACCTGTGCTCAACCCCATGGGAGCTTAGCATAGAGCAGTCAGGGTTAACTTAAAGACAATGGGGGTCATTTCGACCGAATGACGGAAAGCACCGCCAACAGGCTGGCGGTGCTTCCTGGGCCATCGGAAAACCGGGTCTGGCGGTTTCCCGACGGATTAACCCCGGCTGGCCGAATCCTCCATGGCTGTTCTGGGCGGTTTTTACTGCCAGGAACAGGCTGGCGGGAACGGGTGTCCTGGGGCCCCTGGGGGCCCCTGCACTGCCCGTGCCACTGGCATGGGGAGTGCAGGGGCCCCCTAACAGGGCCCCAGTATGCTTTTCACTGTCTGCCTAGCAGACAGTGAAAAGCGCGACAGGTGCAACTTCATCCGTCGCACACCTGCAACACCGCTGGCTCCATTCGGAGCCAGCTTCAATGTTGCAGGCCGCTTTCCCGCTGGGCCGGTGGGCGCTATATTGGCTAGCGCCCGCCGGCCCAGCAGGAAAGTCAGAATGGCCCCAGCGGTCTTTCGACCGCGGAGCGGCCATCTGGCGGTTCCAGCCAGGCGTGCGGCGACCGCCGCCCGCCTCGGTTGGAATGAGGCCCTATGTGGTAAATATTTGTACAACACTTCAAAAAGTAATGAAGTGAAAACCCCACAAAACGGATCCCGTACCAGGTTAATATTCCAAACAAAACTAAAACAACAACAATGCAATCAGTAGAACCAAGATATGCAGTTTTAAATATTTCAGTGAAAACAGCACCAAAAAGCCCACAGTGCCCACTGTGGAAATCTGGTTGCACCAGACCGGGACAAAGACAGAGACACAAGTTCAGGTTGGCTGCAATATAAGGTGGGCCAGCTACATGGACCCAGTTAGGCCTGCCTAGCAAAGTACTTTAAATGCTGGTTTTTGTATGGGTTCCAAGGATCCCAGTAGAAGATGTGTCGTGCAGCCAAAGTGATGTGTCAGTTCGGCAGTGCGGCCAGGCTGTGATATGAGGTCCTGCATCATTATCCAAGATCCCATCAACAAGGGCTTGCAATGCGAAGTCTGGCATTGAGGATTTGATGGGTAATGCATCAGTTCTATGGAACCCTATGGCTGAGATGTGGAATCCGGTTCTGTTGTTGAGGCTGCCGTTGATGAGGGATGTGAAACCCTGTGCAGAGGATGCATTGCACAGTGATGGTTCCAAAGAGGCTGTGGGCTGGGACGTCTTTGCAATTGGTCTGATCCACACAGCAAAAGTGATGCATTGGTTCTGTGTCAGACTAAGTAGCACATAGGGTATGTCCAGCATTGGGTCCCGTGCACACTGTGTCACTACAATCAAGCAATACCTGATGACCTCATAACAGGGGTGAAACGGATCTTGGGTTGCTTGTGTACCGGTAAAGGGAGAATCAAGCTTTTCAGTTCAGACTGGACTGCTCCCACTGGAGGAGGGTCAAGACTGATTTGCATATAGCTGGGTCCAAACTGAGGTGACATGTTGTGCAAAATAACAATAGATTGGGATGCCGCTGTAAAGTGATTAGCAGTGACTGAGATTAATTCAAGCAGTCTAGTCATTACTTTTTTGTATGCTTTTATTTGGTGTCCTAACTAGTATGGGTGTGTGCAGCCCAGATCTGTACACACTTTGTACTGGAACCAAGCAATACACAGCTGATGAGCCCTTGACAAGGGCAAAACCAGTTATGGGTTGCTTGGGTTCTGGTTCAGGGATTATCTGTCTTGGCAGTTTGGGCTGTACTGCTTTCACGGGAGCAACGCCCAGATTGATTTGCTTTTAGCTATGTCCAAACTAAGGTGACAAAGTGTGTAAAATAACAATGAAGTGGGACGTAGCCCGAGTGATTCAAGCATTCTATCCATTACTTTTATGTGAGCTTTTCTAAAAGTAGCATTTTCAAAGCTGTAATTTAACATCCAACTTTGTTAGAAGTTAGGATTTTTCATTTCATTGCCAAAGCCCCCAAACATGAACTGGACAAATGTTCCATTTAGTAACTACAGTGTATTAAATGTAATGAGGAAACTCCAATGTTGTCCTATCGAAGAGGTAAGTCTTGCAGTAGTGAAACATGAATTTAAGAGTTTTTCACTACCAGGGCATGTAAAACTAACGGGCGACTTACATGTATTAAAAAGGAAGGTCTGGGTCTTGCAAAGAGTATATTTTATCAGGTGGCTATGGCAGTTTAAAACTGCATACTCACAGGCTGCAATGGCAGTCCTAAAACATGTTTGAAGTGCTACGCAAGTGGGTAGCATAATCAGTACTGCAGGCCTTTTTGTAGCCTTTAACATATAGTTCCTTGGCACAGGTAGTGCCACCTTACGAGGGACTTACAAGTAAATTAAATATGCCAATTAGATATAATCCAACTCTTCCATGTTTTATGGAGTGATCATAAGCGCTTTTGCATTGATTAGCAGTGGTAAAGAGTACAGAGTCCTAACACCAGCAAAAACTAAGTCAGTAGAATTGGAGGTCTGAAGAAAAAATGTTAGGGGCTAAACCATGCCGATGGTTTCTGAAAGGTAGCTCTGAGGGGATAAAATGTATACCTGGTGTCCGTGTGAGGGACTCCCTGCCATCTCATCCCATCTGGTTCATCCCCTTTCCCTGTCAAAGCTCCCAACTGTCTGTGGATGACAGGCATGGTGTCAGATTCCTTTTTGTCTGCAGTAGGCAAAACCCATTGAAATGGGGTTGGATACAGCTCCCCCGGTCATCCTGCCTGGTGACTCATCCTGTCCCCCATTTGTGTCACTGTCTAGAAGGAATACACAAACACCAACAACAGAGCCATTCCCTGTCATGTGGGTGAGGCCACTGGCAGAAAGAACAAATTGTTTAGGACAAGCAAAGGGTAACTTTGCAAAAGTGACATTTTCAGAATTGTTATCTAAGATCTGCCATTACAATTCAAGACCACTTTAAATTCCAGTCCATTTGAATGCAAACAGCATATAGTTATCTGGTTCCAATCTAAAGTTAGTATGTATACAATGTAATAAGGTAACTCAATGTTAGCTAGAAAGAGATAGGCCTTACAAGAGTGAAACCTCACCTTAGAAGTTATTCAGGTCCAGGGCATGTAAAGCTTAAGCACACATATCCTACTTTTCTAAATACAGTGCACCCTGGCCTATGAGCTTTTAGAGCCAACCTTGGGAGTGACTGATGAGTACTAAAAAGAAAGGTTTAGGAAATGGGAATTTAAAACTGTACTACAGGCTGCAGTGGCAGGCCTGAGACGTTTTAAAAGTCTACTTTAATAAGTATCAGAATAAGTGCTGCAACCCACTAGTAGCATTTAATGTATAAGCCCTGGGTACCATTAGTACCATATGCCTGGGACTTTCAAGTAATTTATATGGACTAATCAGGCAGATGCCAGCTGTACCAGGTATTATTAGAGATATGGTTAGAAGTGTTAAAGTGCACAGAGGCCTGAAGCCAACAAAAACAAACTCAGCAACATAAACTAATGAAGATACAAAATATAGAGAAATACCACGCCAAGCAAGTCAGGGCTAACCATTGAGCAAGGTGTGTAATAGAGGAACAGATGATAGCATAAACAAAAACATAAACAGGTGAAGAAGGATCTAAATCTATGAAAAATGTAAAGCAATTTTCTATTGAAGGCAGTGCAGAAAATAAGGGGGATCCAGATGAATTCCAGATCCAGCAGTTATTATTACGCCAATCCATGATCTGGCTGACTATATTGAAATCTGCTGAATTTTTCCTAGTGAAATGTGGTGACACCGGGACTCATTCAGCAGTGCCCCCATGTTGTCTCCTTTCCTTTCAAAGCAACAACCCACAGACGGTAAAGGGATTTCTTATTTTCAATTCCAGCTGGGCTCAATCAAAGGCCCGATTTAAAGGGGCTCTGGTCCTCCTTCTGTTTGAGGAGAATCCTAGCTGGGAGCTATTTAAAGTCTAACAACTAGATGTTAATTCAATGGAGGGAAACAAAGGCACACGGCTTGTTATCACTTCACAAGTGCTTGAGACATTGTGGACAAATATTTTTAACTTTGATCAAACCCTAAATATAAAATATATGCAAGCTCTGTAAGGGTATGAGATGTATGACAGCTAAATGAATAATTAAGCAAATAATTTAACTGGCACTTAAAAATAATTTTTTCACCTTAATTATTTTAAAGAACTAAGGCCCATATTTATACTTTTGTAGCCCCGCATTTGCATCATTTGTTGACGCAAAAGCGGCACAAACTTTCAAAATACAATTGTATTTTGTGTGTTTGAGCTGCTTTTGCGTAAAAAAGCGGCGCAAATGCGGCGCTAAAAAAGTATAAATATGGGCCTAATTATTCCACTCACACATTATATAGAGTGAATACATCATATACATGTTTAAATAATGTACAGAATACGTTACAATGAGGGTTACAAGGTGTTAGAGCCACATATCACCCTTACTGGTAAGCATTTTATGTCAAGAGTGCATGGTCAACAGAAACACAAAGTCAGGATTTTAAAATGTAACACACAGTAGGGGTAGTCTGTATTACTAATACTTTGTTTCTAACCAGAGGAAAACTTCTTAGCAACCTTAGAATTACAACAGATTGAGAAAAAAACAATAAGGGACTACCCACACGCCTTGCAGTTTGCATGTAGCTCCTTGATGCCAGTTCCTCGCTCACTATGTTATATTAAAAGGACAGCAAATTATAAACTGCAAGTAACAGAAGGATCTCTGTGTTGCATACATTAACCCACTTACTTCTAAAATACATAAATACATAAAATATAACTATGTGATCTGAATGTTACAAAGCTTGCTTTGCAGCAGGCACAGTACCCATCAATTATACTACATGAGAGTAGAAAAACAAAGCTCTCCAGCAAATGTATTGACCACCAGTCTTACCATCTTACTATCCTTTCCTGAAATTTGCTAAGCACACAAAGATCTCTGCAGTAGGTGACTAACTCAATGAGATATTGTAAAATGCAGCCTCTTTGTGATCAATTAATTACGTCAGAACACTTTTACTGTCACATTTGTCTGTGTTGCCAATTTTGTGGCAGAGTTTTAAAATGGTAAATGTATAAGTTGACTGTCAGGCTCTCTTTCTATGACTACAACCCCCATACTTCCTTCCCCGTTCAACTGCCACACCTTAACCCCTAACTTTGTATTCCTAGAGTAGTTTTTTCCAGTTGCAACATTAATGCAAAGTAATCAAATGGTGGAATAAAGTCCATGGAGAGTACCTGAGAGGAATGTACCCGAGATGTAACATACAAGTGGTTGTGATACAAAGATACACTGCCACAAACACCTTCAACTACAAAAAATCTATAATAAATGGGAAATGTCCTCAACAACTCTGGAAGAACGATGCCGTGAACAACGCAAGTATAACCACGCTTACCGGAAAAACGACTGCCTTTTTCTCTTCCTTAACCACCCATGTGCTAAACAATGCATATGCGTGATTAAGGCAGAGAAAACGGCAGAGTGGATCGGGAGAGGACGCAGTCATGTAAGTGGGGTGTGGCAGGTTTGAAGGGTAGTTTTTAGGGATGGGGTGAATTAAGGGCTTGGGGCAGAGGTGGGGGATCGGGTAGTTTAGCTTTTTGGGGTAGAGGATCAGGGTAGTTTGGGTTTTTAGGGTTGGGGTGGGGGTAGTTTTGTTTTTAGGGGTGTGGTGGGCATCAGGGTAGTTCTGTTTTTAGTGCAGGTTTGGGGTAGTTTTGTTTTTAGGGGTGGGGTGCGGGGATCAGGGCGTCATTGCAGAAGCACTCTAATGTACTTGAGCCATGTTCATGTTATATTAAAAAAAAACT
Source organism: Pleurodeles waltl (assembly GCF_031143425.1). Classification (NCBI taxonomy): domain Eukaryota; kingdom Metazoa; phylum Chordata; class Amphibia; order Caudata; family Salamandridae; genus Pleurodeles; species Pleurodeles waltl. Next base: position 1,081,580,654 of record NC_090444.1, on the reverse strand, counting down.
GTAAACAATGTTGTGCTCATTTAGGGAATTCCAAGCTGCACAAATATATTTCCAATGAGTTGTCTAACTATTTTTCTTGACCTATGAAATCCACATCCTACTTTAGCACAGGCAGCCCGTGGCTTCTATGTTTGACTTTCTCCTGTGAGGAAATTTCATACAAGCACTCTGTCAGGCAAAATATGGTGTTGTCAGGTACAGAACGGCTCTCGTTCTTTGACTCCACTGATAATGACCTCAACCTTATTACATATTCAACATCTACTACAGTAAGACCACCGTTCTGTTTCTTCCATCTTCTCTCGACATATTTCATACCTCTTTGTGAAATAGGTACTCATCCTGTCTACCTTCCAAGAAGGCTGGGAGTTGTATGTGACATTTGTCCTCCTCATCTTTGTCATCCTCTCTTACATCATATTTCACCTTACACTGTGGGTATCTGGCTGAGAGCAAAGAGGACGGTTTTAGCTGTGATGTAGAGAAAGCCAAGTTCAAAAGTTGAAATGACCAGACCATCAAATATCTCAGACAATATGAAGTCCATAAAGCCTTCAACTGCACTAAATAGTTGTGTGGAAACTTAGAAAATTGGTGGCTAATTACTTTGTAAGCACTATTTATTCGGCAAGTTGAAACATTGCACATGAACAGAGAACGATATGTAAAATACTTCACAAGCATGTCCACCATGTGTTCCATTTTTGCTGGCAGTGTATTGTAAGAAACAAGTGTCAATCCACAAAGTGCTACTTATTTCAGTACTCATGGCCTGCCTGCCAATTGAGGTCAGATAATTCTGTAAGAAAAGTTTAAGCTACTGAGATCGCTCTCATTTGTCTTGCGGGTCTTCTGTAGTTGCAAAACCTGGGGGCATATTTATATGCAGCTTGGTCCGACGGTGCATCACTTTTTCTGATGTGCTGGCAAAGTAGGCTACAGACTTGTATATATAAGGCCATGCCAAGCCACATTGCGTTTCTTTTCTTGGCCTTGTAGATATGAAGTAAGGCAAGCCTCTGCGTTGCATTACTCTGTGTCACAGAGGCGTTCCATGGGTGTTGGGATGGGTGTTCCCACGCAACACCCAAGGATTTTGACGCATTCCTAGATCTACAAGGATTTGTAAACCTTGGAATATATCAAAAGCCTAAGCCTCTCGAGGGAAGGTGTAATGAGGACAAATAATATTTTTTTCTCTTTGTTTTTTCCTCTTTCTATATGTGCTGTCCAAGGAGGAAAACTCCTTCATTGTTTGCTTTTGTGCAGGAAGGTGTTCTATGAGCCTGCTTGAGGGTGACCTATTCTTAATATTTGAAAGGAAAGCTTAGACCTGTCAAAAGGCATTATTTTGACATGTTGAACTTGCAGTTTAAATCTGTCACAGGTGTGCCACCTGTGTGCAACTACTCGGCTGCTTGAAACAGTAGGCGAGCAGCCAAGTAGTCAGCACATTTGCGCACATGTGGGTGCCCAGGTGTTTATGTGTGACCAGTCCAGTGTCATTTGCCCTAGCTGTGCTACAGAGCCCTTATCTTAAAAGGCAGACACTAGTGGTAAACATGCTCAGTCCGATTCCCATAAAATTACTGTGGTTGAGGCTCAGGTAGTGAGATTTACTCACAGTAAAGGTCCAAACATCTGGTGCTCAAAAGCTAAAAGTTCTGGTAGACATAATGGCAAAGTCCATTGCCAAGAAATGCTGTTGTCAGCTGAAACTACAATACAAAGCTCTCCATTGCTGAGGGGACTCTTACCTAGTCAGTTGTAACAAGTAGCAATGGGTTAGTCTGACCAACACTCCATTTGCTAGTTGTCAGCTATCACAGGAATCTTACACTAGGCTTCCTACACCGAGACCACCCCCCAACTTAACGATCAGGGAACCAAAAATGCACTAAGAACCCTCCAGGTTCTAGGAGTTCTAGGTCAGATACATCAGGGAAACTAAGTGGCATATTTATACTCCCCTTGCACCAAATTTGTGTCATTTTCTTTACGTAAATTCATCTCAAAACAAAATCCATATTTATATTTTGACGTTAGACATGTCTAACGTCAAAATATTGGAGTTTGCACCATTTTTTAGATGAGTGAACCTACCTTGCATCAATGAGATGCAAGGTAGACGTTCCAATCTAAAAATGGATCTAGCCCCTAGCCCCATATTTATCACCCCATGCTAAAATGAGGCATGGGTGGGAGGAGGGGCTAAATAATGGTGCAAATCTTGCTTTGCACCAATATTTAACACATAGGTCAAACCAGGGACTAGGGGACCTTTGGACCCATTTCCATGGAATGGGCCCACAGGTGCCCTTCTCAAGCCCCAGGTACACCGCCACCCACACCAGAGGGACACCGAGGCACAGGGTGGAATGGCCATGCCCAGAGGACACTGGTCCCCTGTGCTGGCCATTGGGGTAGTGGGCATGGCTCCTGTCTTTTCTAAGACTGGTTAGAGGCATTTTTTTGCCTCTAACTAGCCTAATGTCAATTTTTGGTGCAAAACACCCTTCTCCCATACCACCACCCCCACCCCCACCTGGCTTACATCTTTTGTTTCCGCTAGTCCAGCCTTTGCAAGCCGGTGCTAAACCTTTTGATGCAAAACTGAGTTAATTCAGTTTTACATCAAAAAGTATAAATATGCCCCTAAGCGCCTACATGGTATGAGCAGGTCGAGGCCCACCCTGGCCTGAGTCTTGCAAATCTGCACCCACCCCACTCTTCCTGCCATTGTTTCGGTACCTCAGCTCTGATACCACCACAACAGAAAGATCTGAAACCTGTACAATAGGTCATTGGCTGCTGTCCCTCAGAAGAATACAGAACACAGTACCCTCACGTATATGGCTTCCTACATCCAAAAGATGCAGACACAGGTCTTTCAGAGCACCTCTAAACCACACCCACAATGAGTTATGCTGAGTTCCATAGCGGCCAACACCCTTGCAAGATGAAAATGAGCTCAATTTATAGTTTGAATGAGAGGATATTCAGTCGCAACTCATTTAGAGTTGGGCAGACCTTCAGTATGTCGACGGCAGAGAAAACTCCATCTCCCCTGACAACATATACCTCCAACAGCCCGACAAAGTAAGTGTCCTCAGAGGTTTGGCCATTTGTCTGCCCGCCCTATTTAGAGTGGGCAGACAAATGGCTAGTTTTCACTGTCCATCTCTGCCAAGTAAACCTGGCAGTAAGTGACAATGAAAACTGCAAAATAACACCCACACCATGGGAAAAATCTTCGATGGTGAGGGGGTCATTGTTCTTTTTTTTTTTTAAAGAAAATCCCACTTTGAGATTTTCTTTTTCAAAATGAAAAGAAATTGAAAGTTTGCTGCACAGTTCCATCATGTTGACAGAGCCATCCGTCAAACTTTTAACACATTTATAGGAGCTGCCGAGACACTGGGCTGGAAGACATCTCAAAATTTGGCAGATGGGTACTCCCTTAGGGCGACGGAGTAGTTTATTCTGTTGCACTGATGGAGTAAATACTGTTCTGCCAAACTCTAAATCAGGTCCTCTGTCTCTGAAGGAAATAACAGTTCACTCAACGGGGAGTATTCCCCTGACAAAGAGGCACTTTCAGGCAGTTCTAAACAGAGGAACCACCCTGGGGACTCTGGCCCACCTGTCCTTTGTGAGAACAAGGTCCATGTCCCCACACTCTTGAACTCTCAAGCCCCACGGTTCAACTGGAATCACCACTGGGCATTGTGTAGGCCATGCCTCACCCAGGCCCCACTTCAGGCAACTTACCAGCCTCCAAGCACTGAAGCTGGAGACCAACTGGGGCCCTAAATATCCTTCTGTGACATTTGGCAGGACACCCGAAGGCATACACAGAACCTTTTACCTCCCTGAGCTGAGGACTCCCCACTCCCTGCTGAGTGCATGCCTGGCGACCCAGGGCATCTGAGAATCCCCAGGGCCACACTCTAGAGAAGCCATAAATCCTCTACTAGCCTCTCTGGCACTCCAGGTGATTATTTGTCTAGGTTCTAGGAAGCAGAATGCTGTCTCCTCATCTATAATGGGCGTAAGCAGTACATGTTTGGGACCATTGAGCATTCCACAAGAGAAAGATATTGTGACGTGAGTGAGGGGTCCAGGGGTGGGAGAGATCTGACTGGGAGTGATGAGGTAGGTGACTGTCATAAGACACAGAGTAAAACTGTTTTTTAGTATTTAAAAAATAATTTGAATACTTCGGTAACATCAAGTTATTATGAATGGTTTGTGTTCCCTTCTTTACACATACTATTATTTTTATATGCTATATCATGTATTTCTTTAACACAAGTTCAACAGTCCACCTTCCTATTTCTTCTTGCTTGCTAGTAGACTAGAGAGTTCCAGTCCTTCCCTCATTGTGAGTTTCCTGACAGTGGGCTTTTGCTGAATTAAACAAGTGAAAATAGCATCAAAAAATTAACATAGTGCAATAATTTACATAATTTCATGTTTACTTAAATTAAATTGTGGAAATAAAAATACAAAATGATGCAAAATACAAATCTGGCATTTAGTCCTATAATTTATCTTGAAATATATCTTTACTTCCATTTTGAATCTGAGGGTATATTTAGAGCTAAAAAAACTAGCTCAAAAATAGAAGTTGTGTTAACATCAGTTGTTTATGTTCTGTTGGTTCACAGGGTTCTCATGCTCCCCTAAAAGGATTATTGCACAAACAGACTTGAAATTATGTTAAATGGCGAATTTTCGATAATTTTGCATTACAATCATAACATGAAATGGCTGAAATTACTCACGATTATGGAGTGTAATTAAAATTTTGCTTGGGTCTACAAAATTCTGTAGCTGCCAGGACAGTGACCAGGGACAAATATGACACCCCAGAAAAGATCATCATCGTTTCACAGTCTAACATCAAAGGCTCTTTGTAGTTTATGCAGTGTGCACTCTGGGTTGCCTGGTGACAGTCAGTTCTCCTGAGTAGCAAGACTCTAGAATGGCTTGCAAATCCTGTGTACAAGGATGCACCATCAGTCCATCAGAAACAATAAACTAGTCCATACTATGATAGAGGTAGTGATGGGAGATGCAGGCTCACCTATGCAAACAACTGGAAGAAGAGTCAAACACATATGGCGTAGCAGGAGGTTGCACTGACTTTGTTATCACCATCTTCCTCTTCACTACCTCCTCTTCCAAGAAAGAGAATGCCGTCTCCTTCCACTTCTCCAACCCCACTTAAGATGAAGGTGATAGGGACTAGACCACCTGCCTAATAACTAATAAAGACATAGAAAATAGAAATTCTGGAGAGTGTACTTCGCCATGATGATGGTGATGAAGATGAATTTGTGATTTTTCATGTTGAGACCAGTGCTAAGGAAGACATTGCCTCCTCTATTCAGACATGCAAATATGCTTACATTTATAATGTCCCATCCCCAATGGTGCTTAATTGAAAGCCTCCTAATGTTTTATTTTTGTTCAGAGTACAATACTTACCATCTCTCTTGGCTCTTTTATCTTGCCACAGAAATTGAAAAAACAGCGGCAGCAACAGCAACAATCCCCACCAGGGGCAAAACAAACTCACATATTAGCAGCTTGAATGGGGTTTGTGGTGCCTCAAGGTAGTACTGTGTAAAAACTAACATTTAAATTATAGTTTATGTCCACATTGACTTTGACCCTAAACATCAGCTCTTGCAATGGAGGGAAGGGAGACATGGTAAGAAGGAGGGGGAATAAAGAGAAGCATGGGGAGAGGGAGCTGTGTAGTAAAAGGACTGGGTGAAGGATGGGTTGCCACAGAGATGGATGGCTACAGGCAGAGATGGATGGCTAGAAAGTAGGATGGCTGAAGGAATGCATGAAAAAAGAATGTTTTGGGAAAAGAATAGATGTAGAGATGGATGTAGAGAATAGTGGATGGATAGAAGAGGATGAATAGAATGATGGCTGGAAAAGAAGGAAGGAAGTATTGATGCATCATAAGAAGGAAGGGTGGGCAGAATAAAAAGGAAGGAAAATACAAGCTTGGAGAAAAATAAGGACAGATGCAATGAAAGCAGGATTGATATATGTTATTAAGTTCAGAAAGGATAAAAGAAGGGAAAGAGATAGAAAAACATGTGAAATCCAGATGGAAGCAAAACCCCCAAAGGACTGCTATGTTTGCTTGCTTCACCCATCGCTCAGTGCTATTTTTGATATGGTTCAAAGTGTGGATTATGTTATTTTTCTGGCTACTCCTTGACCCCCACCTGGACCTAGCCCCCAAGTCCACCAAGTCTTCCACCACAAGTTCTAGATTTGATACCATGAGAAAGACTACATCTTGGTTTGGGATTTATTTACGTTTAATTAAATCCATCAGTACAATGAGGTGTGCACGCTTTGTATAAGTGCTTCATGACACAGGGGTGGGTTTTCTTCTGGTTTATTTTCAGAGTATAGAGTGCTCACAGGAGGAAATGATGATTAAGATGATAATCCAAGAGTTGACCCTGTACCACAGATGTCTGGACACCAACCCTTGCTACCACTGAGCCTTTATACAGTATGTACCTGGCACGATAATGTTTGTTACCCTTGTAAGCCCAGGTACTGAAACTTTATGGAAACCAATTGTGTTGGAACCATCAAAAAATATAAATAACAGTATCACTAACCATGCTCATTGAGGGGAAACACTGCCCCAAGGAACAGCCACTGATCCATGAATTGAATTGCAAGCTGGTTAACTTGTTGACATCTGATCAGATCTTGTTTTTTGGGAGTTTCAAAGGCGGACATATTTCTCCACTTATGGTACACTTTTGGTGCGCTACAGCTACACCAGAAAATTATAGCAATGTTTGCAATAGCTCTAGTAGAGATTATTGTGTCACCAACTACCTGAAAACAGACATGTGTAGCAGTGGTCAATCTTAAACTATGGGTCAGATTTACTAACATTTAATAAATTGTAGTGCAACAGCCAAAGTCATTGTTCTGCATTGCATCAAATGGAGAGAGCGAACAGCAAGATATTTAATTAGGTATGGCACTGTTCCTTTTTCACATACACTGGTAAACATTAGAGAGCCATGCTCCATGAACAGACTGTTGCATAGAAGTGCAAAGTGTGTGTGGTATTTTTAGTATAGATTTTGTACATGAAGGATGTACTTCCAGTACAGAAAAACATCCTTAGACACAATTTAATCATTTTTCAAGTCAATATGTGTTATGTATACTACAGCAGTACATCCAAAGTTAGAAACATTAGCAGAAAAGAAAGTTTTTACACTACCTCTGACTCAAGGAGGTGTAACATTTTGTCACAAAGCCCTTTCTACCCTTTTGGATAAGACTTTGCATTAAAATCCATGGGTGCTTGCATGGGAATGCCCACATACCATTCATGGCACGCCCCTTGATGTAAAGTAGCATAAAACACTGTTTTGTGTTACTTCAGAGAAACTTTCCAGAACAAAACAAGTTTTGCACTGAAAAGAAAATGTCAATACTTTACATCACATGAGACTGTAACACCTTTATGATACAAATCCTGTGCAAGGTGTTAATAAATCTGGACCTTCATGTACATGACTGAACAATGGGATGCTTTTGTGGGGCTTGACAAATGATGATCATCTCCTGTACTGACAGCATGTGATGACTGCAAAGGATTCCTAGAACAAGCACACCTAGCTATCAACATTTTGAAATGTGTGCCTCCTGAATATTGAGTAGGGAATATCATGGAACCTTAATATTGCAGACAGATTTTCTAGGTGACAAATGGAAGTGTGTATATGTAGATATGGAGTACCTAACTCAAAATCTACATACCTTGCTGATATATATATATATATATATATATATATATGTAACGTCAAGGTATGTAGATGTGAAGTCAAGATTAGTAAATCTATACTTTCTCTATATGATATTTGTATCTCAATATTTTGTCTAAAATATTTTGATACCTGGATATTCCCATGCTTAATATTCTCTGTGGTACAATCTTCTGCTAGACTCCAATGCCAAAGTCTTGGATTGGCTCAAATCGGAGGGGGGGGGGTTTAAAGTGTTGGATGTGCTGCTATTGACAAAAGGAGCAACACTGTTAAATGCCAGATAGAGCAGAGTGCTCTAGTTAGCTCAGTGCATGAAGCTGCATGAATAATATTCCCTGAATAATTAAAAACAGTTGTGGGTGGCATTCTTGTAATCTGTTGCAGACTTTGCGCACCTTTGAACCATTTGTTGAGCCTGGGAGCAGTTTAGCATCCTTTAGTTAGTGGATATCCTCTTCCATATCCCATCCTGTGAGAGATTTTGATTCACTTCTACATCTTTCATCTGTTGCAAAATTCAAGGTGCTTACTGAGTACACAACACCAAAGAAAAGTGAGGCCTCTGTCACTGATGACTCATTGAAAGTCAGCAATAGGGCTAATTGAGTGCATCACCAACATCTTGTACCATTTATGGTTGTAACACCAGTGGTCATCAGAGGTGATACTACTGTGAGCTAAGTCATTCTTTTGCTATGCTTGCTGTAGTATGCCTTTTGTGTGAAAGAGCAGATCTTGAAATTAACCAATGTGATGAAGCTGTTGGCTTTCCCTTAAGATTTTTTTGATCATCTTATCACAGCCATAAAACATATATAATGTTCTCTAAAGATTAAATAGTGCCACTCAAACATTATCTGAACATGAAAAGGAAACTGATACATGTTGGATAAAGAATAAACCAGAAGCAACCTTGTTTTTAATAGAATACCTTCATCAATGTAGCATCACTTCACAATTTAAAACTTCTAAAATATTACTTCTCAAAAATCAAATTATTAAACATTTCAACAAAAATATTAAACATTTTGATTGATGTGGATGGACTGGATGAGGAAAACAATAAAAAACAGAGGAAAGGACCTCTGTAAGTGGCAGAATAAATAGCAAACAAAAGTACATTAAACAGGCCAATGGGGTGAAAAAGGATGTGAAGAGGCAGGTAAATTAAATAAGGGGGTTCCTGTCATGTAAAAATATCTATAAGCAAAAAAAGACAGAATAAGAGGTCAATGCAATCAGGGCCTAAAGCAGGGATCACAAAATGTAATAAAAAAAGTGAAGACAAAAAGAAATACAAATTGAAAAATAAAACATTTGAGGAAATGCATTGAGAAGTAATACATTTAGAAAAATAAGGAACTCACTATCTTTACAACAGTTTAGTAACATTAAAATAATGCCACAGCAGCACACACAACTGGTGCATTCAGCTACTGGCAGCAGCAAACCACTGTTCTCAGTTCCTTTTCTAGAACAAAAACAAAATTATACTAACCAAGGTCATACTTAGAAAAACCAACCTGTTAGTTAATGTGGGCTACTGAAGTGGCTGAGATTGTCATGAGCACAGAGTTGGAGAAAAATCATCAGGATATATTATCAAACATAACAGTGTAGAACATAATAATGAATTGGAAGAGAACCCCTTAGATCAAGAGCCAATGAGATGTTGGCATGGCAAAATGGAGAAATGTCAGTGGACTGGTAATTTGTGTAATGTTATGAATCCATTCCATTCTCAGAATGTGCTTCCAGCGCCACATGGACAATTGTCACTGTTAAAAGGGCCAATCCTCCTCTTAAAAATGGAAAACGATTATTCTGGTGAAAATTAACAGACATTTAGGCCCTCATTACAACCCTGGCGGTAAATGCTGCTTTCCGCCATGCAGAAGACCGCCAACATACAGCTGCAGCCGCAGAATTCCGCTACAGGTATCACGACCCTCAGCTCGGAATCCACCACAATACAGACACCCACGCAAGTCCGCCACACCAAAGGTCAGTGATAAATTGGCGGTACCCAAACCTCCACCATCATGCCAACAAGAATATGCCCACAGTATCACGACCCACGAATCAAAGCGGCGGTCATTCAACAGCGGTAAACCACTGGCGGTACACACCGCTGCACTCAAAATACACACATACTAACAAAACACAACCACATTAGACAAATCGAAATACACACACCTGATACACATACACACACCACACCCGCACATGCAATCCCATATAAAGCACACACACATCACCCACAACCTTACAAACAAAATTTTGAAAGAAGGCCAGAGAGAGAGAGAGACTACCTAAAACAACACCAGCATCCACAGACACACAACACCATCACTTACACAACATCCACGCACCTCAAACAACACACACCAACACATCCCCTCACCCATCACAACAGACACCACCTCACACATTACCCACACCACATCACGGCACCGAAAAGACACCCCAGGTTCTCTGAGGAGTAGCTCAGGGTCATGGTGGAGGAAATTGTCCGGGTAGAGCCACAGCTTTTCGGATCACAGGTGCAGCAGACATCCATTGCAAGGAAGATGGAGCTATTGCGCCGAAATGTCGACAGGGTGAACGCAGTGGGACAGCATCCAAGAACACAGGAGGACATCAGGAAGAGGTGGAATGACCTACGGGGGAAGGTGCATTCCGTGGTATCCAGACACCAGATTGCTGTACAGAGGACTGGCGGTGGACCCCCACCTCCTCCCCCACAACTAACAACATGGGAGGAGCAAGCCTTGGCGATCATGCATCCTGAGGGCCTCGCAGGAGTAGCAGGAGGACTGGACTCTGGTAAGTCATAGCTTACTACTTTATCCCCCCACCCTACCTGCATGCCATCACATACTCCCACCCTCACCCTCACAACCATCACCCCAACAACCCACATATACCCAACTAACACAACCCACACATCCCAAAACCAAGCCCTGCATGTAACAACAATGCATGGATACCCATCACCAAAGCATGTCCAATACAGAGACTCACTCATTCCCCAAAATCACCAATCACACAAGGGCCACAGCAATAATGCAAGCACAGGAGTAGAGGGTCACTCATCCATTGCACAAGATGGCAGACACAGGTACAATAACTATGCATTTACACCCCAACAGGACCCCTACCCAATGTCACCGGACAGGAGGTGCCAGACATATCCAGTCCCCCCACAGAAAAGGCCCACAGTGATGACAGCAGCTCTGCACGCCTGGATCAAGATGACGAGCCGAGCCCATCAGGAACCTCAGGACAGTCGGTTCCCCTGACACAGGCACAAACCACCACTGAAACTCCCCCCTCAGGAAACACCAGCACAGCACCCACCCAGCGGGCCCATCCCTCTGTCCCCAGGACACGTCAATTAGCAGTGTGTCCACCACTACATGGAACCCAGGCAACCCCACTAACACAGGACAATCAGGGACCTGGGGGCAGTGGTAGTGGGCACATGGTTCAGGGGACAGAGGCACAGGACAACAGGGAAGCTGGGAGGACTGCTGTGCGACAGGGGGAGGACAGGCCCAGGGAACCGACACTCCACGAGGCACTCTCCAACATCATGGAAGCTTACCACCATTCCCATGAGACCATGGGCACGGTAGTGGCCAAGTTTCAGGAGACCCAATGGCTGCAGGAGGAACACTACCTTGGGATCAGGGAGGACTTGAAGTCCATCAACACCACCCTGGTCACCATTGCAGGGGTGCTGGCAAACCTTCTCAACACCAGGAGGGACACAGTGGCACACCAACGGGCCCCTGACACTAGCCTGGACGATGAACAGCCCTCCACCTCCGCCGGCGCTAGTGGACAGGAGGCACAGCCACAGGAACAACAGGACACCAGCACCCCACCCCCTGCAGATGGAGAACCACCCCACAAACGGTCCCTGAGATCAAGGAACAAGACAGAGAACGTTGCCGAGATCCCCGCCAGGAAATAAGACCCCCTGAATGTCACCCTTCTGTCCCACTATGTCACCCTGTCCACCTTAAACTGCCATTGCTCCCCTTCCTATGTCCCTTTGGACAATGCACCTGTGAAACAAATAGACTGGACTATGCCATGGGCATTCCTCCACCATCGCCCCAGCCCATTTTACAACCCCCTCTACTTATTTGCACAGAAATAAACACACTTCAATCACAAAACAATCTATAGTCAGTCTGTGCTTTCACAGATGTGTAATTGCAATATCTATGGAATATAGCAATGTCAATATACATGTTCACATACCAATGTAACACAACTGTAGGCCAGCAGTAAGCATAGCAGAGGGCACAAAGTGGGACCCAGATCTGTGAAATGGAAAGTCAAAGTGACAAGTCAGGGTCCATACACTGAGTGAAAATGACAGACTTATGCTAGCTCCAACAATAGTATGAGATGTGGGAAGCAGTTATATCTTCTTACCTGTGTCTGACTGTAAAAAAAAAAAAACTGTAAATTTCGCACTTGTATAGCGCACTACTCACCTGTTAGGTCTCAAGGCACTGTACGCATACCACTATGGACCCCCTCCTGGCTTTTCCCTGTGAGGTACCCACTCCTGGGCACCCCCAGGGTGAAACCAGGCATCAAAGCACTGTCAGGGCTGTTGTGGAGATTAAGCAAGCTATTGCCCAGAGTGGGACCCATTAATTAGATTAGGCACCAAGTTGAAAATCATCTGGTCAAAGGTAATTGAGCCCAAGACCTGCAGAGGCAGGACGTGAACCCTGGTCCTGGGCCAGATCTCTGCATCAGGGTCTGCTGCTCTAACCATTGTGCCATAATTATCCACAGAAAGTGTTGCATGATGTTGTTTCGGTTGACGATATCCTCTTCTTCTGCCTCCTCTTCTTCACTGTCCACAGGCTCCACATCTGCCACAAGACCAACATCTTGCCTATCCTCCTGCAGAAAAGGCACCTAGCGTCACACAGCCAGGTTGTGTAGCATACAGCAGGCCACGATTATCTGGCACACCTTCTTCAGTGAGTAGTATAGGGAGCCACCTGTCAGATGGAGGTACCGGAATCTGGCCTTCAGGAGGCCGAAGGTGCGTTCTATAATCCTAGTTTGCCCATGTGCCTTATTGTAGTGTTCCTCTGCCCTTGTCCTCGCATTCCTCACTGGTGTCAGTAGCCATGACAGGTTGGGGTAACCAGAGTCATCTGCAAATATTGAGAGACAACTGTTAGACATCCTCCAAACATTAGGGAATCTCCCATACCGAGACCCCTAATGAAACTGTGTGGGGAATTTAGGCTCACCTATTAGCCACACACTGTGCCTCTGGAGTTGCCCCATCACATAAGGGATGCTGCTATTCCTCAAAATGTAAGTGTCATGCACTGAGCCTGGATACCTGGCATTCACATGGGAGATGTACTGGTCTGCCAACCACACCGTCTGCACATTCATGCCACATGTGTACCATCAATGGCACCAATGATGTTGAGGATATGTCTCAGGGCATAGAAGTCACCTTTCACTGTGGGAAAATCCTCCACCTGAGGGAAAACGATGTAGCTGCGCATGTGTTTTAGCAGGGCAGATAACACTCTGGGCAACACATTGGAGAACATTGGCTGGGACATCCCTAATGCCATAGCCACTGTTGTTTGAAAAGACGCACTGGCCAGGAAATGGAGTACAGACAGGATCTCCACTAGAGGTGAGATTCCTGTGGGATGGTGGATAGCGGAAATCAGGTCTGGCTTTAACTGGGCACACAGTTCATGGATTATTGCACAATCAAGTCTATATGTGATTATGATGTGCCTCTCTTCCATTGTCGACAGGTCCACCAGGGGTCTGTACACTGGAGGATGCCGCCATCTCATCACCTGCCCCAGTAGACATGCCCTCTGGAGGAGAATGGTGAGCAAAGGGTCACACAACACTTAAGTATCACAAGGCTGTTTAGCAAAAACATTACATTTTCTCTATGTGCCCTTGTCTGTCCGTATTCCTGGCCTAAATAGGTGTGACGCAGTTAGTTGGCCTGCTATGTGGCCCCCTAAAATTGCGGCTGAATGACCTGCAAGGTGGGACAAGGGGAAATGAGGTACTGTACTGGCGTTGTCCACCGTCGCGGTTGGCGGTCAAAGACCACAGCGCTATTCAGCATTGGTTATCATTGGGCCCTAAGGGTTCCATGAGCCAATGACGATGTACGCCGGCGGTGACGGTACGCACAGCCGAGGACGTGACAGCCATTTTCTGTCTGTTCACTCACTTGATACCTGACCTTCAACAGGAGAGGACATACACTGCAAGTGCTGCTGTGACCTGTGTCTCGAAGCGACAATGGCTACAGTGTCTGGGAAAAGGGCCCCTGCCTTCACTTCGGAGGAGTTGGAGAAACTAGTGGATGGGGTCCTCCTCCACTTGCTTTATTGATGCCTTATTGTCTGCCCGAAACCTTGAATTCTCATGATTAATTGGTGTTTAAGATTGAAAGGACTACTTGTGCAATTAATATCTGAAAAGAAACACATACCACTGTAAGGGAAACAGGTGATTAAAAATGACTTTTCGCTCAAGTGACCAAATAATAACTTTGTTATGATTAGTGATGTAAAATAATTAAATAATTGATCCTTAAGGCCCGTATTTATACTTTTTTTGCGCCGCATTTGCGTCGTTTTTTGACGCAAAAACGGCGCAAACTTGCAAAATACCATTGTATTTTGTAGGTTTGCGCCGTTTTGCGCCAAAAAGCGGCGCAAATGCGGCGCTAAAAAAAGTATAAATACGGGCCTAAGTGTTTCAAAATTATGTGAAAATTGCTTATTTATCATTTGATGACACAAACATGTTGCTTGATCTAGCCATCTTTGCACATCATTTGGCAGGATAAAGTTGTGATCATTTTTTTTTTATTTCTGACCTGCTCATTTACCTTAACTCTCTGTTTTAATTTTTCTAATTGAATAGCAACATGTAGGAGACAGTGCTTGGTTTGCTATACAAGCCAGCCCTGCTCCCTTTTCTGTTGGGTAATGAAAGGATCCATTCTTTTGGAGACAGTAATGTTGGTACGAATTGTAAACACCAGCAGAAATTAAAATAAGTTTACTCTCGTTATTGTATTGAGAGATAGATCCAGCAATATGTGTCCATCCTATTTTATGTTTTGCCTTGGCAACATTCTTTATTTATGTAAAAGTCAAGTGTATTCTAACTGTCATGTCCCATGCATTGCAAATATTCCTGCTTAACTGGGCCCATATGGCTGACTGACACCTATGTGTCTCTCTCATCCCTTTGCCTTCTACTCTACCTGTGAGAATGATTGTGCCTAAGTCTATTTCCACCTTCTACTGATTTCACAGTTCAAGGGTAATTGTAGTATAAACAAAAGTGAAACTGAGGAAGACAAATTGCATAGGAACCACAATGTTCCCTGGAACCTGCTCTGGCACCTCTTAACTGATGTCTGCAGCAGAGCTGCAGATTCTGACAGTGAGCGCCTGCCCCACCCACTGGACCAATTGAAGATAAGGGGACTAAATATTGAAAGCTTGTTGCTAGATGTTTTCCTGCACCTTTTGACATATTTGGTAGATTTTGGAACCTTAGGCTGATTTCATTAAACTTCACATTTCCTAACTTCAACCACCTTGCAGCTGAGTGCAGTAAGGTTTTACTTGTGACAGATTATAAACTTATATTAGAGAACTGATTAAAGTATTAGACTGCTCTTTTTATCCTAACTAGCTTTTTATTTAGAAACGTAATAATTCTTACTGGAGAAACATAGCAGATTCACTTGCCTTGGCCATGCAGCCCACTTCAGTGCAGCTACTATATTCCCTAAATCTCACAATCCCTATTGTGTGGGAAACATCCTGTGCACTTTACTGCTAGCGTATAATGAGCTAGATCAGGTATAGAACTGATGTTCCTTCATCGCACTGTAATTATATGTAGACTGGAATTTACTAAGTTCGATGCTTGGACGTTTGATTTTGGCTCAATGCCTCTGCACATTTCAATAAAAGAAACATTTCTGATTATACGAGCCTTTGTTTTGAAGAAGCAATTTCTATTGCTACTGATATTGTCTGCTTTTATAATAAGAAAGGACACTTCAGGGCGATTTTACCAATTCATGGTGTTGAAAAGAGGCACATTTAAATGAACTGTACTTAACAAAACTGGACTGATTCCTCATTTCCATAGTCATTAAATCAACACGCTTTCAGTGAGGGAAGAAATAACCTTATGCTCATGAAACTAATCTAACTTACAGTATGCACAGGTTCTACAATGTCCTCGATTCTGCAATTAATTTTGAACCTTCACAGACAATGCTCATTTCACCGCCCAGTTTTCTGCCCATGACCTACTTACTGAAGCCTGGCCTTAAAAGCTCTCCCAGCCCACAGCAATCCTCTCCTAGCCCACATCCTTGCTTCTTTTGGGCAAATAGACATATAGATGTTTGCTCGCACAACTCCTATCCATTCTGCTGGTCTGACACACTTGATTTTTCCTCCCAGGACTTGTAGGTAAATGGTGGAAGGCTAAGGGTCTCTTCCTTTGGAATCTACCCTGTTTATGTCTGTACAGGACAAGTAGAGTTTTGGGCTGTAATCTATGCCCAAGTATCCTGCTCTATTCGATAATATTGCTAATTACACAAATTCACTTTGGTTTTCCTAATCATATCAACTGCTGAGGATCACAGAATCTCCACTCCCTTGTGGACTCCATTGTCCTTTCACATGGATACGCTACTAATGGTGCTATATATTATGGGCCAGATTTATCAAAGGATTTGTATTGCTCTTGCCCCACGCACAAGGTCAGAAGGTGACACAAAAACTAGAATGAGATTTACCACACCACAGAAGGCCACCTTACCTGGCCGTGTGTGGCATGGTAAATCAGTAGTAATGCAAGACAGTGCAAGTTGCTGCCTTGTGATACTCTGCCCCAGGGATGCATTCTATGGATGGGTCTTGGGTGTTCCCAAACATCTAGCCACACATCTAGTCATGGATTTTTGTGCATTCCCTAATTTACCATGAGTTATAGACCTGGGAATGTATCAAAATACTATGCCTTCCCAGGGGAGATGTAACAAGGAGAAATATCATAATTTCTCCTTATATCGCCCTCTTTTTACGTGTGCTGCATCATGCAGCACCTGTTAAAAGAAGAAAATGCCTCAAAGAATTGTTTATGTACAGGAAGGTTTCCATTTCTGCACAAAAACAGTCCGGCCTGCATTGTAGACACCCTTGCACCATGCAGGGGGTTTGCATTGGCACTAGGCAGCCAATTGTGCACCAGTGCAAGGAGAGAGCAGGAATGTGCCATATTTTGATAGCTATGATGCAATCCAGCTATCTCCCTTTCATTCAGTGCCATGCAAAATAAAACAACATCAAATCTTTAAGTATAAAATGTAAAAAAGGTAATGCACATTTAAATATATGAATTCTACTTAAAATATAGTTATTAGAAACATGTAACTCATCTATAATTATAAAACCTACAGACTTAGGGGGTCAATCTGACCCTGGCGGCCGGTGACCGCCAGGGTCACCGACCACGGGAGCACCGCCAACAGGCTGGCGGTGCTCCCAAGGGCATTCTGACCGCGGCGGTTCAGCCGCGGTCAGAAAGGGTAAACCGGCGGTCTCCCGCCGGTTTACCGCTGCCCCACTGAATCCTCCATTCAGACACCGCCTACCGCCATCCTGTTCATGGCGGGAAACTCGCCATGAACAGGATGGCGGTAGGGGGTGCCGCGGAGCCCCTGGGGGGCCCTGCAGTGCCCATGCCAATAGCATGGGCACTGCAGGGGCCCCCGTAAGAGGGCCCCACAAAGTATTTCAGTGTCTGCTTCGCAGACACTGAAATACACGACGGGTGCAACTGCACCCGTCGCACCCCTGCAACTACGCCGGCTCAATTCTGAGCCGGCGTCCACGTTGCAGGGGCATTTCCGCTGGGCCGGCGGGCGCTCTTTTGGAGAGCGCCCGCTGGCCCAGCGGAAATGTTTGAATGGCCGCCGCGGTCTTTTGACCGCGGTGCGGTCATTTGTCGGCGGTACCTAGGCGGACGGCCTCCGCCGTCAGCCAAGGTCTGAATGACCCCCTTAATATCAGAAAGAGACACTTACACCAAAACTCAGAAAGAAAAACTGTTATTGACACACATGAAATATCCTTAGAGAGTACGAGCAGTGAAAATATGCACTGGAAATGTACAAGGTATAGTTCAAATGAATGTTATAGAAAGGCTATGACTAAATATGAAATTGTACAACATCTTAGAGAGCATAATCACCTACCACATGTTACAGAAATGGAAGTCAGAAATGTATTACAATAACCTACAAGAACTATTTAATATTTTAAAAAAATATCATACCAAACGTTCCTGACAATACTACAGGCCAATTCTTGGATAATCTAAACTTAAAAAAGACTTATAGCCAGAACCAGAAACCAACAACTGAAACTGCTGTGTTCCTTAAAAATTTGCAAAATAAATATTCCTGGAAATATAACAACAACACATAGCGAGGAAACCCTTCCTTATGTATGATAACACTAAATAATATATTATGCAACAGAAAACAAACTGCTAAGATTAACACAAAGCAAAACATGAATGATTCAATACCATCAGCTGCACAACCTACACGGACACCACAATCAGCTACATGCCACTCCTAATTTTCAACACACACGTCACAGCCAACTTCTCCCTTGGGAGATTTGGGGCCAACCACTATACAGAAACAGCACTCATTGCCTCCACAGAAAACATCCACATGATCTGTGACAGAGGAGGCACGGCAACCCTTATTCTCCTAGACCTCTCTGCAGCAATTGACAAGGTCTCATACCCATCCTCATCAGGAGGATGCATGAGATTGTCATCCAGGGACCCACTCTCTGCTGGATTTCCTCCCTCTTAATGGATAGAACACAAGCTGTCAGCCTGGCACTCTACTCCTCGCAAGCCAGCAAACACATCTTCGGAGTCCCTCAAGGTGTATCGCTTATCAATGCATACAAGATTCCTCTGCCCAATGTCATATGCACACGTTACATCAACATTCTCTTCTGTGCAGGCAACATTCAAATCATACTCTCTGCCTTGGACAAGAACTCCAACACAAGAAACAAGTTCACTGCCTGCATGACAAAAGTCTTTAACTAGATGAAAGCCAACTGTCACAAGCTCAACATGGACAAGACAGAAGTAATGATCTTTGGCAAGAATACCCCACCATGGATCTTGAACAGTTGGCCAGCTGAACTCAGACCCACACCCAGAAATCATGCCAGGAACGTTGGAATTATCACTGACAGCAAACTGGACATGACTGCACAAGCCAACGCCATCACTGCATCCGGCTTCTACACCCTGAAGATGCTGATAAAGATCAACTCAAGAAATCTGTCTCTCATGCTCTAATCACCATCAAGTTGAATTAAGGAAAAGACCCTTTATGCCAGGATCACCAAGCAACTCTGTTGATGACTACAGACCATCCAGAACTCGACAGCCAGACTCACTTCAACCTCCCACACAGAACTCACATTAAATCACATCTGAGGGAACCACAATGGCTTCCAATACACAAAAGAGCTCAATTCAAACTCCACAACTCTGGCCCCACCTAGCAAAACAATCACATCTTCTTCCACCAACCATCCAGACAGCTCTGTTCAGCAGGACTCCTATGCGCCAATATCCGATGTTTACAAAGAATCAGATCAGGAGGATGAGCATTCTCTTACTTCGCTCCTAAAGCATAAAACAACCTTACTTTCCACATCACAGACTCCTCCTCTCTAGTTGAATTCCGCAAGAATTTGAAGACCTGGATTTACAATTTAACAACCAACCATAGATAGGGCTTTGCACACAAACCTACTTGGCACCAGAATTCCCTCGCAGGTGATAGATCACTTTATAAATTAACATAACATAACATAACATATCATAACATAACATAGCGTAGCATGGCGTAACATAACATAACATACCATAACATAACATAATGTATGACATGTTTAGATAGCGCCCTCCACCATTCACTTTAATCTACACAATTCATGGTGAACCCACAAAACTAACATAACTTAAGTGTATGCACTTTTAGCTAACAAAGTACAGCATACCACAAACTACTAACTCAAATATTATCCAGTCACAATTACAATCCTCCCAAAAAATAATCACTAACTTTGAATAAGCAATGATTAGCAGCACTTTATTACTATGTGCTCTTACAGCTTTACAGCGCTGTTACTATAATTTTAATTAGAGTATATGTAGGCATCTTCAAAAATCTACTCAGAGCCTTGATTGAGAAAGGTCGCTTACACTTTTGAGCATGTATACTATTTTAACATGTTTACTACTTTTTGGCATTAACAAATTGCACTTTTTAGTCACTTACACTTTTGTTGTAACTTATGGGCATATTTATACCGTTTGCACTGAATTAGCATAATTTTTTTAACACTAATTCAGCACAAACTCATCTCCATATTTATATTTTAGTGCTAGACATGTCTACCTCCAAAATATTGGAGTTAAAGTAATTTTATGCCTGCGTAAAACTACTTTGCGTCAATGAGATGCAAGGTAGGCGTTCCTGGGCAAAAAATGACAATATGGCCTCAGCGCCATATTTATCCCCGTGCTAAAATCAAGGACGGGTAATGGGGGCCTTAAATAATGGTGCTAAGCCTGCTTAGCGCCCTTATTTAAAACTTGGGTCAGGGCAGGTGTTTGGGGACCTATGGGCCTTTTCCATGGTCAGAGACCATGGAAAGAGCCCACAAGTGCCCTTTCCTAGCCCCAGGGACACCCACACCAGAGGGACAGCGGAGAATGGGGAACCCATCCTCTGTAAGTATAGGTGAGTAGAGGTAAGGTATTTTTTTTTGTAGTGCCACAGGGGGGCCTAACTTGGGCCACCCTACATGGCACTAGGCCCAATGGCCATGCCCAGGGGACACAGGTCCCCTGGGCATGGCCATTGGGGGGGTGGGCATGACTCCTGCCATGGGGTTTTAATGTCAGAAAATGACGCTAGTCTGGTTGGAGGCATTAATATGCCTTTGTCTGTACTAGGATCATCCTTTGACGCTAAATCTCCTGTTCCCTCTATGCCTCCCCCTCCAGGCTAGCATCCTTTTTTATGGCGCTAGCCAGGCCTTACCTCTTGCTACTGTCATACCATAAATATAATGCCCGGCTGGCATCTTGGATGGAGCTAGCCAGCGGTATACTTTGTGACGCTGAACTGCATTAGTGCAGTTTAGAGTCAAAAGGCATAAATCAGGACCTGACTCTCTAGTACTAAGTCCAGCGCTGCACATGGTCAACTACTGGTATTACAACTGCCTCCCATAAAAAATAATGGAATAAGCACTTAAAATTAAATCCCAAAGGGAAAATTTTTACATTAATATATTTTTACAAATCAAAATATAAATAAATATAAATTATTGTTAAATATATATTACATACATATTTACTGTTTCATTAAACAATATTTAATAACCAATTTTGAATTTAAAAATGTTGTAACAATAACTACAAACTAGAACCTACCTCAAAAGAAAACAAAAAATGTACAAAATACTACAATGCAAAGTACATATATCTTCTAACAACTATTGGGTCTCTAGTTGGCAGAGGTATGCACACTTTCTAAGTAGGTACCACAATCCTATTCAGGATAAGACACAACACAACCTAAATTGGCCTGTGCTCACCTTGGGGTAGCTTCGCACAGAGCAGGCAGGTTTCACTTAGAAGACAATGTGTAAAGTATTTGTGCAATAATGTATATAGTAACATAGTGAAAACATCACAAGAAGAACTCAACGCCAGTTTAGGAAAATAGATATTATTTATCTGAATAAAATAAGACCAAAACGACAAAAATCCAATATGCACAAGTCAAGACAACACTTTTTAAAAGTTTATTTGAGTCTCAATCCTTCAGAATCAGTGGCTGTAACCTTTTACCACAGAGTACCTGGGGTGTGTCTGAAATAACAATGCAGAGGGCCACAGAGGAGGCAAGGCATCAGAAAGTAAAGCAATGTACTAGATTGTTCTGGAGCAGCATAGGTGATGTGTTGATTGATGGATTACCCATCTTAAAAAGAGAGTAGCTGTATCCTTCTAACACACAGTACCTGGGATGTGTCAAAAATAACAAACCTGAAGGCCACAGGGGAGGTGATGAGTCAGAAAGTAAAGCGATGTGCTAGTTTTTCTGGTGCGGCAGAGGTAATGCATTGATTAATTGATTATCCATATTTTAAAGTGCGTAGCTACCAACGGGTTTCCCTGCACTCACCAGAGAGTACAGTATTCAGAGACACCTTTCCAAATTAAGGCGACAGGAACGGCCACGTTTTCAGCAACTTCCTGAATTCCAACAAGGAATTACATTTTCTCAGATGTAACGGTCGAGAGTTCCATAGTTTGGGTTCCAGAGTACGGAACGCATGTCCATCTTACTGGAACCTCTTGACACTGTGAACACGGGAAAGGATCTGACAACTTGATCCAAGGATCCATTGTGGCGTGTAATAAGTTACTTCTGTGCTCAGGTAGGAGTGGGCGCTGTTTTGGAGGCATTTAAACGTGAAACAAAGTGCTTTGAAATGCACCTGTTTTTCCACAGGCAGCCAATGAAGAGAAGTTAATAAAGTGGCAGAGCTTACAAACTATGCTGGGTGGAGCAGAAGACACACTGCAGCATTCTGTACTGCTTGAAGAATTTTAGTAGGATTTTATTGACTCCAAGGTAAAGAATGTTTCCATAATCCAGCCTTGACAGGACTAGGGCCTGGACAATGGTGCACTGGGCTGCAAAAGGAATTTAATAAAGGATTTGTTTTAGCCATTTTAGGATGGCAAAATATGTGAGAGCCACCATCCTTATCTGTTTTTTCATGGACAGCTCCTGATCAAGCCAAACTCCTACGCTCCAATGTGGCATGAAGTGGAGGAGCCCCCAAGGATGTTGGCCAAAGGTGTGGGCTCCATAATGAAGGGGATTTAATGACTAATAAAAGTACAGTCTTGCCACCATTCAGCTGAGAATTAGCAGACATCCAGTTTGCCACCTGCTGAAGACAAAAGGGAAGTGCAGTTACAGTTAATTGATTTTCAGAAGTCAAGGAGACCACAATTTGGGTGTCATCCACATAAGAGAATAGAGTCAGACGAAAACTCTCAACAATGTTAGCCAACGGTCTCAAATACAGATTAAAGAGTAGCGGGCTCAGAATAGAACTCTGAGGAACTCCAGATGTAAAAGCTCGTAGCTTAGATCAAAATTGGTGAGAATAAACCTGAAGAAAGCAAGCTTTCAAAAAGGATTCTATCCATGTGAGGGATTTGCCTCTCGTACCCACGCAATCAAGTCTCTGGAATAATGTATTGTGATTAACGGTGTCAAAGGCTGCGCTTAAGTCTTAGAACAGGAGAGCAGCTGCCCCCACTTCATCTAACTCATGTTTCAAGAATTCTGTAACCCAGATAAGAGCTGATTCAGTACTATAGCCTGCCCAGAAGCCTGAGAGAGAGGGGTGGAGTAAATCATTTAACTCTATAAGACATGACAATTGAAGATTCACATGTTTTTTTACCAGTTTGGAGAAGATAGACAGAAGGGATATGGGCTAAAAATTGGACCAAACCCATGGGTCGGTGTTAGGCTTTTTCAAAAGTGGAGTAACTAAAGCTGTTTTCCAACAACTAGGCCGTTCCTCACTGGATAACAACAGATTTAGTAAATGGACAATTGGCTCTAAATTTTGTTGGGAGAGCTTACTTAAGACATAAGGAGGACTGGGATCCAAAGGAGAACCTGATTTCAAGGTTAACAATGCCAGACATGCAAACAGTAAATCAATAGGCTCAGACTAGGTTATTAAAGGGCTAGTGCTAAAAGTGTCTCTATAATTGTAGGTCTAACCTAAGGATGAGAAGGAGTCTCTAATGGCCTAGACTTTATTAATGTAGAAGTCAGATAACTCCTCACATTGTGGTTGTGAGAGAGGGATGTTGGGGGTTCGCTCTGACGAGTCCGCTAAAGACTTCACTACCCCCCTGTCTTAGGACAGTTTTTGGTTTCAGTGATTTTCTAGATAGAATGAACAGATATAGCTTGTCTACAATTACTTTGATAAACTCTTGATGTTTTTTTTTTTTTTTATTAGTTTATCATCTTGATTATATGTCATTTTCTTTCTAACTTTTAGCATTTTTTTTTCTCCTGATATAAGGAGTCCGTGAACCACCAGGTAGGGATCTAGGATGGCCCTTGCAGTTTCTGGGAGCCAGCTTATCTGCTGAAGTTCTAAGCCAATTTTCTAACCTATTTGCTACATTATCCACTGAGTGATCTCAAGTAGGCAGTGATTCCTCTAGTAGAGCGTTCCATTTTTGAGCATCTAGCTTGGCACGACACCTCCCATGAGATATGGGCTGTTTAAAATTAACACTCTTTTGGGGGTCAATTGAAAACAAGCAAATGCCTTGCTGTACGAGTGGGCAGATTGTTAATCAGACCTAGTTCTAGAGCTTCAAATCCCTCAATTAGGGACTGGTCTGGTTCAACTGTTTTGTCATCCCGATGTATGGTTAGGTCTCCAAGCAACGTAAAATTGCCACATTTCAAAATAATGGAATACAATTCCTCCAGAACCTCTGAGACCCAATTGCTGATTTCACCTAAATAAGAGTGCCTGACATAGTAAACTTCTTCGTTAGGGATATACAGAATCTCAAAGCTTCACAATCTGAGATCTGAAGTTTCTCTGTCACACAATGGAGCTTATCTTTTGTTAAAATTGCAATCCCGCCCCCTTTCTTAGATTTCCGCTCAAGATGAAAAATACAGTAGTCCTGCAGAAGAACTGCTGCAATGTCTTGGCCAGAGGCTTCATTTAGCCAGGTCTCCATAAAGAACCTGGCGTCAGGATTATTATCTATTGAGAAATCAAATAAATCTTGGTGGTGTTTACCCAAGACTGACAATTTATGTTAAAAAATGTGAAAACTCTTCCTGGTGATCCTTTTGCGAGACTCTCGTTCCCCCTGAGATTATTAGAGGAGTTCCCACCTGGGTTCCCCATTGCCATTGATAGAGGAGAAGGGGGCAATCCATAGTGGTACAGACAAAGGAGCAATGGTTACAGTTCCTTCTCCCTTGCTGGAGATTTATTGAGTGCCGACAGCCTTCCTGTACATATGGCTGTAATCCAAACAAGGTGGAGGAAGAGTTAGTTAAAATGTCTAAGCTCAGAGATGCAGCCTCCCTGGTCTCTGGTCCCATCTGGGCACAGACAGGCACAGACGGGTTTGCCTTAAGCGTGCCTTCGGTGAACCAGAGGTTTGCTCGCTGCACGCAGCCGACATTAAATAGGCAGGCCGAAGACAGGAAACTGTGACGGGAGGCTACAGCGCTAACCGCTCAAGCTTACAAAGTCCTTTCCTGCCCCTATTTCAGTCATTATTGTAATTCCTTTCAATGTACACAAATTCTCAAAATTTCTCAAAATTCCCTGATTTCCTTGAAAATAGGAACATTCAATTTTTAAAAATAACACAGTAAAAGTTGACAGATTCTCCCATATCACTTGTGCATCAGAAATAAATTTAAAAGGTCAGCCTGATAAAAAATAGCACCAAAAACGAACTTTTCCCAACACAAAACGAAGTAAAAAACATGTGACTTCAATGTTGCAGTTTGGGAAAATAGATATCATTTATCTGAATAAAATAAGACCAAAACAACAAAAATCCACAATGCACAAGTCACTTTTTAAAGGTTCATTTGAGTCTCAATCCTTCAGAATCAGTGGCTGTATCCTTCCAACACACAGTACCTGGGATGCGTCAAAAATAACAATGCTGAGGGCCACAGGGAAGGTGATGAGTCAGAAAGTAAAGCGATGTGCTAGTTTTTCTGGTGTGGCAGAGGTAATGCATTGATTAATTGATTACCCATATTATAAAGTGCATAGATACCCAAAGGGTTTCACAGCGCTCGGCAGAGAGTACAGTATTTAGAGACACTTTTCCAAATCAAGACAATGGGAAAAGCCAAGTTTTCAGCACCTTTCTGAATTCCAAGATGGAAGTACAGTTCCTCAGATGTAACGGTAGAGAGTTCAATAATTTGTGTCCCAGAGTAAGGAACACACGTACACCTTACCGTGACCTCTAGACTCTTGACTCTTGGAGCAACAGCAAGGCACTGACAACTTGGGGCGTGTAATAAGTAAGAGGGGGTGCTGTTGTGAAGGCATTTAAACATGAAACACAGTGCTGAGACTTCAGAACAGGAATCAAGCTCAGGCAAAGCCCTTGGAGAGCACTTGTGGGGAAAGGCAGAGTCCTTCCAGGAGAGTCAGGGGCCAGCAGGCAGCTGGAAAACAAGCAGGACAGCAGTCCTTCAACCACAGCAGTCCAGCACAGCAGCCCCTCTGACAGAGTACAGTTGTAGGTCCAGAGGTGTCTGATTTGGTGGGATCAAGACCCAGTATATGTACCCAAAAGAGCCTTTGAATTGGGGGAAAATTCAAAGAGTGGTTTTGAAGTGCACAAGACCCCCTTTCAACCCAGCCCTGTCTGCCACAAGCCCTTTGGGGGATTATCAGGTGTTTGGTCGAGGACAGGCCACTGGCCTTTGAAGCATAAGCAAGAGCCCCGCATCTTTTCCTGCCCAGGTAGACCCATCAGTATGCAGATGAATGCAGATGGAGCTGAGTATCCTGTGTTTATGGCTGTCTGGGTGGAATGCATAAGGGGAATTGTCAACCAGCACAGACCAGATGTGGATTGGAGACAGGTTGTAAGACACAGAGAGCAGTAAGGGCAGAAATATCCCTACTTTTGAAAAGTGGCATTTCTACAATAGTAATGAAAAATCCAACTTCACCAGTAAGCAGGATTTCCCACTACCATTCCAACCATACCAAGCATGACAATGCCACTCCTTTCAGATCAGAACTTACCACTTGAAAGTATATAAGGGAATTTAGAGTGCTGGCCAATGAAAGGAGCAGGCTTCACAGTAGTGAAAAAGTAAATTTCCTGCCTTCTACTTACATAGCACCCTACCCTGTGGGCTACCTGGGGCCTACCTTGGAGGTAACATACGTAATAAAAAGGAGTTTAAGACTTGGCAAGTAGTTTTAAATGCCAAGTCAAAGTAGCAGCGAATCTGAACTCACAGGCCTTGCAATGGCAAGCCTGAGACACGGTTAAGGGGTTACTTATATGAGTGGCACAATCAGTGCAGTGGGCCCACTAGTAGCATTAAATTTACCCTGGGCACATGGAGTGCCCTTTATGTGACTTACAAGTAAAGTAAATGTGCCAATTGGGTTTGGTAACCATGTTTAGGGAGCAAGCACATACACTTAAGAGATGGTTAGCGGTGTTAAAGAGACCAGAGTACTAACGCCAACAAAAATCAGGTCAGAAAAAGAGGTGGAGGAAGGCAAAAGATTTGGGCAACCCATCAGAGAAGGCCATTTTCCAACACATAGAAACTATAAATCATAGCACAATACCACACTAAAAACTCCAAATATTCAGACTAAATATAATAGTAAACTGTAAACAACACAAATTACCAAACTCATTTATTTATAAACATTTGTTGATAAAAATATATATTTTGCTATAAACAAAATCCAAACTTACTGAAAAGTAAAAATTACTAACATAAATATTAACAAACAAATGAATATATACTATAAACCACACTTATTCCACCTCTTAAAAACACAAAGCTTAATACCAATTACCAAGAAATAAACCTAATACACAAGTGTTGCAATTGTTATCTGCCCATTCAGTATGCCTGGATTTTTTGCCTTTTGATCAGCTGGTTTTGGACTTTTTACTTTGGGTGAGTCTCACTACCAGTGTTTCACCCACGGTAATCACATGGCAAATGGAGTGCAAGAGCTTGCAGTCGGTGTATGCCTTTTATGATAAGTCAAGGGGCGCTTGTCGGGTTACACATGAACATGTGTGCACATGCATGTGCACACATATGCAGGCTGGGTATGGGGATTGATGTCGTGCACAGCCTGGTAATTGCACACAGGTTGCCTGGCACAATGGGGAACTGCAGAGTTAGATATTCACCAGGGATAGGCTTTATAAAATTAGAGTACACTAACAGGGAAAGTTAGTGTGATTTACTGTTTTGTTTATAGTGACACTCCATTTACACATAGGGAGAGAATTAACTTAGAGTGCAATTTTTTTCAACCTTGGCCTACAGAGACCATTGACGTCTTGCATGTGGTGTATTCTGTGCAGGAAAATCAATTATGTAGCCTCCAAAATGATAGCTGTGCACCTTATGGGTCATCCAGAGTTTTCATATTTCCCTTGCTCCTCTAAGGATCAGAGTCCATGCTTTTTGTCACCCTGCTGTGCCCAGTTAATTACATTTCTCTCCAGTAGCAGGAACAAAGGCCACCCCACACAAAAGGAGCAATTATCAGGACTTCTCCCAGCTCATGGGAGCACGCACGCAAGGACCCTATCAACTGCGGGTTCTTCCATGGGGAAACACAGTCGCAATCCCCTCAGCTGTAGACAGCCAGCCTGGCTCCCCATGCCATTGTTTGGGGGGAGAAGGAGGCTGCCACTAACTCCAGTACCTGCCCCAAGGAGGGGGAAAGCAGACAGATATTGCTGACCCCTGTAGTAGCACAGGAGAGGGCTGCAGAGGCAGGGAGCTGGTGGGCAAAGCCAGGGGTGGGCTCCCTGGGCCTCTCTCTGACATAAACCAAGTGCATGGTTTCCAGTGGGGACCGGGTACCCCTGAAAACCAAACAAAAGACAAAAGAAAGGAATCATGCCTCTCCTGGCTCTGCTGGTGAGCCTATGCTATAATATTTACTGCACTTGTGAGGAGTTCCCCCATAATGCACTGTGGACTCATCTGGTTTGCCCGCATTTTGGTGGCCCCTGGATAATGGATTCACCACCAGCAGCAAAGTACATAATGGTAATTTTAACCTATGGCTTGTTGCTTCCAAACCTTGACAAAACAAATAGACTCACTTCATATGATTGTGTGACCCCTTTAGCGGGCCACAGGTCATTACACCATGTCACATATGGTATTTGTCATCCGCCAATGTACATATTTGTAAATTATTGCATAGTATTTAGTAGTGTGCATGCTGACTGGACAATCATTTATTGAGTGTAATTATGGCATGGCAGTGAATCGTGATTCTAGCCACCATCACCTCCCCTGAGTAGGCCTCGGACTGCTCTGCCTTGCTACCCAGAGAGTCAAGCGCTTCACTAGTTCCCAATAAGTGGATTTGTTAACCTATTATTAGTGCAGGCCACACAACTAATAACCCAATTTCCTACAATAACACATAAAAAACTATTATTATAACAGAAAAGGCTTGAAAACAAATTAGCATTTCTCACCCATTAAAATAACTATAAAATGTAACTCACTGGTTTGATACTCGAATCTACGATCTTAAAGTAATTCACAAAACTATATCCCCAAAAATGAATACAACGGGTCCCAAAAAATACAAATATAAAATATATACACATGGAAAAATTATAATCCTGGGGAGCTATTCAAATATTGAAAAAATAAAGTAGGAAAAACTTCTCAAGGAAAACGGAAAAATAAAGGAAATTAAAAAAAAATATTAATTACATACAACCAATCATATTACATTTATTTAAAAAACACATCCAAATGCTGGAAATAGTCCTGGAAAATAAATCTGTAAAAAACACAAAATACAGACCCACACAACACAGATAAACTCATAAACATAGCAAGTCAAATAATAATTGTAAAAATATTTGCAAGTAATATACTTTTAAAAACATTGCATTAAAACACACATAACGCATTGAAGCCTACCTCACTAGACAATCAAACAAACCTACAACTACAGTCTACGACTTAAACACTCAATAAAATGCAAATATGTACAAACTATAGTAATCATAAGCACATCCCGACTACTGGGTACCCCCAAAAATAAGTTAAAATGTCTCTCACCTGATTCAGAGAGCAACAACATGGAACTGCAACCCAGGCAAAGTTTGAACAACCCAAAATAAGGTTGAAAATCTAAACAAATGCCTAGTAACTCAATATTAACATCAAAAATATATAAAAAAGTGTAATCATTATTCTTGTATGTTAAAAAATAATGTCATTCAAGTATTCAAACATTTTACGTTCAATTTGCCAAATGTATAAAAAGTTGAAACAATAATAAAAAGTACTTATATAAATATATTGATTAGTTTGCTGTGCATATTAATATGTAAATATTAATCATTTTTTTGTAAAAATTGTACAAAGAATGTGTTTGTGAAAAATATTTTTGGTAAAACAATATTGCATACTATTATTACAAAAATTGTACAATATGTAAAAATATATAACATACATTTTAAATGTTTTCTTTAAAAACAAAAAATATGAACATGCATTAAAACTGTACCACGAAATGTAAGATGTTTATTTAGAACTGTGCATCTTATGTTTTTTTTTACTATAATAAAATTATAATACAAATGTAAAAAGTATGAGAAACGTATTAAAAATTTTAAGATATCTGTAAAAAAAATTAAAGCTACTATAAAAATAAAAGCAGTATGAAAAAACAATGAGCCACAATTATTATTATTATTTAAATAAACCTCACACTTAACTATGCTGGGAAAAGTTTTATACTTTAAGTATGGTCCATTTACATTAACATTT
This sequence comes from Pleurodeles waltl, assembly GCF_031143425.1. Classification (NCBI taxonomy): domain Eukaryota; kingdom Metazoa; phylum Chordata; class Amphibia; order Caudata; family Salamandridae; genus Pleurodeles; species Pleurodeles waltl. The sequence continues at coordinate 1,081,549,997 of NC_090444.1, read as the reverse complement.
AGTATTCACATTATAATCTAAGTTATATTGGGGAAAGTGGCGTCATTGAAGGTGTGAGATTTATTATACCACTCCATTCTAGTCAATATTGGTGAAAGTGTTGAACATTGAGAGGGTAAAATTAGCTGTTCCCATTACAATCTACGCTACTTTTGGTAAAGTGTTAAATAGTAAGGAAGGGTAGATTTACTGTTCCCATTCTGATCTAAACTACATTGGGGAAGGTGCTGCAGGTTGAGGTAGATATAGTTACTGTTTACACTCCAATGTAGGTTACATTGAGGCGGAACCTAGACTTTGAAGGGGGTAGATTTAAGATTTCCACTTCAATCCAAGCTACACTGGGGAAAGTGTTGGAAATCCAAAGGGTTAGGGTACTATTTCATCTCCAACTGAAGCAACAGTGGGGAAATAATTGGACATTGAAAGGGGGTGGATTTACTAATCCCACTTCAATTTAGGCTATATTGGTGAAGGGACTGGACACTGAAAGAGTTATATTTACTATTCCCCACTCCAATCAAAGCTACACTGGGGAAGACATTGGACATTGAGGGGGATAGTTTTACTGTTACAACTCCAATCCAAGCCACACTAGGGAGAGATTGAAAGGTAATTGGGATAGATTTACTATTCCTATTTAATTTTAAAGTTCATTGAGGAAAGCAGTAGACATTCAAGAGGTTAGATTTACTGCTACAACTCCAATCTGGGCATGGGCAGTGCAGGGGCCCGTCTGTGGCCCCCAGCACTGGGCTTCTTCCAGCACAGTGCTGGGACCCCACCATGGAAAGGCTAGCAGAAACAGGAGTTATGATCAGCATGGCAACGCTGAGTTCAGCACCGCTGTGGCTGACCAGAAGTCTGACTGCCTTTAGCACATTTGAAACCTTGTTCCCAGTGGTGATGGCAGTCCGACTGCTAGGGCCATAATGTGGCAGTCGAACTGCCTGGAGTACGGTAGTCTGACCGTCATCTTAAGTCTGGTGGATCTTGGATAGCGAAACTCTTAATGAGGCCCTAAGTTACATAGGTGAATGTGTTGGATGTTGAGAGGGTTAGATTTACTATTCCACCTCCAATTGAATCTACATTGGGAAAAGTGTTGGACATTAATGGATATAAATGTACTACTCCCACTCCAATCTAAGCAACACTGGTGAAAGTGCTAGACAGGGAGAGGGTTTAAATTTACTATTTCCATTCCTGTCTAAAGCTACATTGGGGAAACAATGTAGGGGGTAGATGTACTATTCCGACTCCAATATCTCCTACATTAAGGACCTCAGTGAACTTTATGGCAGGTAGATTCACTTACTTCCACTTAATTCTAGCCTCTATTGTGGAAGGAGTTCAATGATGACAGGGATATATTTACTACCCCCGCTGCAATAAAATGACAATTATAAACAGTGTCATTTTAATCAATATTACAGACAAACAATTAAAATATTTTGAAGACACAAGGAAGATGGACACAGTGTCAATAAGCTTACAGTTGCCAAGAACTTTAAGTGATCAGGTGCGCCTTCTTGCTTTTCCAACCCAAATTCAGCGGATTCCATTGTCAGTACTGACAGACAAAGTGATCGCGAAAACTGACAGGGAAACAAATTCTAAGGGTCTGGTTCTAGTAGCAGACAACATCTTCCAAGGAGCAGAAACCTGCATTTTCCACCTGAGAACAGAGTATCTGAGAGGCCAATCAAGATGTTCTCTTGGTATTGTTTTTCACAAAGACTAGATTTCAGTCAATCTGTGAGAGATTCAGCCTCCCTCGATTGGCCAGTCTGTGACCAAATATTATTGTCTGGTTCCATATTTTTGTTTCTATTTTTATGATCCTGTAGCTTGAGAGATGTATGCATGGGTGTATCCTATGTCTTGCTTTATGTGTTTAAAATGTTTTCCCTCATTTCACAGGTTTTACAGAAGAGACAGGTGGAAAGTGCAGAAGCAATTATGGGCCAGATGTAGGTACAAAACAATTTGCGACTTGCAAACTGGTATGCAGAAAGGTGTCTCAGACACCTTCTGCGACTCGCCATGGGGTCGCAAATACCCACCTCATGAATATTTATGAGGTGGGTCACAGTTTGCGACCCCATAGCGAGTCTAGGCACTCACGGGGATGGTGGCCTGCTGGAGACAGCAGACCACCATGTCCGTGACTGCTTTTAAATAAAGCATTTCCTTAAAGGAAAACGAGCTGCAAAATGAGAAAAAATACCGAAACCTTTTTGTTTCGGTTTTTTCAGAGTAGGCAGTGGTCCATAGGACCACTGCCTGCTCTGAAAAAATATTTTTGTGAGCATTCACAAAGGGGAAGGGGTCCCATGGGGACCCCTTCCCTTTTGAGAATGAGTTACCATCCACTTCAAGTAGATGGTAGCTGCGAGTTGGTTTGCGACCGCTTTCGCGGTCACAAAGCAACTCTACATCGTGATGCGGTCACAAATAGGAAGGGAACACCCCTTCCTATTTGCGAGTCGGAATCACGTTTTGCGAGTCGGTACCGACTCGCAAAATTTGATTCTGCATCGCGTTCAGCCTTTTGCGCCTCGAAAACTGCGTTTTTAGCAGTTTGCGAGGCGCAAAAGGCTTCCTACATCTGGCCCTATGACATTACCATACCTGGACTCATAGGGAATGCTTTCCCAAAGTTTTAAGTCTAGCAGTGGAACCAATGTGGTTTCTCAAAATGATTTGGAGTCACTCGAGCTCACCTAAGCTGTTATCCCATCTGAGGTTTGGAGGTCTGAAAGTTAAAAGGCTAGGGTGCAGCTTTAGGTCTTTCACAGACTGCAATCTTGACAGTTATGCAGTGTAGACAGTTATCAATCATGGGGGCAGATTTGCAAACATTTTGTGATGGGTTTGTGTCGCACAAATGCCACAAACCTTTGCAATCTTTGTTTATTTACTTCACAGTGCAAAACCTGTTTGTGCTGGAGACTTGCCTGAAAGTAAAGGAAAAGCACGGCTTTCCATTCCTCTGCATGAAGGGGGCATTCCATGGGTGGTGCACATGCATTCCTGTGCAATCACCAATGGTTTTTGACACAAAACGCTATTTACTTGCAATAGTAGACGTTATTTGGTGTTAACAAAATAAAGGCACTTTGAAATAGGCATTAAAAAGGGAAAATGCCTTTATTTCTCCTACTGTTCCCACTTGTGCATGTGTGCTGTACTGTACAGCACAAATCCAACATGATTTTTTTTTAAGGTTAGTCTAAGCATTGTATTTGGTACTGGAAGGGTTCCTTTCCAGTACAAAAATTAAATTAGACCCATGCAGACACCCTTGCACTACAGTGCAAGGGTGTGTGTGGGGCTCTCAGCAGCCTGATTGTATGCTGGTACTAGAGAGAGGGGAGGAGAGTTCCATATCTCTGTAGATATGGTGCTGTCCTTCTCTCTCTGTCTCATGCAATGCAGCACAGTCACATTGGGGGCTGAGTTGTGTTGTGTGAGAGTTTTGTGAATGTGGGTCATGACGTCTGACAGTGGGGGGGCATTCTCTCATTTGGTCTCTTCCTTGAATTCTAGACTTTCTTTTTAGACGGTTTCATAAGGTAGGGTGGTGTTTATCTTTAAGGTACAATTTGCTTCCTTTAAGTTTTTCAGTAACCTAGGAAATATTTGGAAATGTTGGATTACTTGGTCCCTCATCTTCTGAAAGGGTTTAAGTTATCAAACACGCCCCGAAAACCTTTGACACCTTCTTGAGATTTGACAGTGGTTTTGAGAGTTCTGGAGAATCTTTAATTTGAGCTTTTTCAATCAATTTATTTGAGTTTACTTCCTTATAAGATGGTGTTCCCTATAGAAGTTGTGTCCCTGAGACATGTGAGGGGTCTGGGTTATTTAGTATATGGTGAACCATGTCTGCTCCTGCTTCAGATGCTTTGGTTTTGAAACCTGACACTTCCATTTTAGCCACAATTCTATTTCAATTTCAGTTGGATCAAGGGATTTTCTACAACTTCTGTCTGAGGATGATGTATTTCCGGAGTTATCAGGGATAGACGTTAGACAAGCAGTCACCATTTAATTGGGCCATAAGGCAAAGTTTTGAAAATGTGAGGCTTTGTTTTTAACATTTGTTTTCTGAAAAGAAAGGTTGACACCTGCTACTGGACGTCGATGACTTCCTCACACATTATTAAAGCACATGAAGAATCAAGGGTAGCACTCCCTCCAATGAATCAATAGTATTTGACTATGGGAATTCCTGCTTCTTGGGTCTTGGCAATGAACACATCATTGGAAGGTGTGTGTTGTGCTGCCACAGGGGCTGAAGGTTCTAACTTTGTACAACACTATCACTTTCAGACATTTGAAGTTATGAACATTAGATACGTTTTATAAAGTAATCTTGTTACTGCACCACACATCAGTGGGGTGTGGATTTTATTCTTTTTGGGAAATTCCCCATTTCATTATTTTGTTGTTACATCTTCAATGAAGTAAGTGATGGAACACGGACAGGCAAGGAGATAATTACATTACTTTTGCTAATCTGCATTTCTAATAGTCTTTACGTTCTTACTCAATCACTAATCCCTCTCCTTTCTGACCTGAATTATTCTCAGTGGGATGACAGGTTGACCAATTACTGTTCGTGGATGATATAGGGTAAGGAGGAGTCAAGGTCATTCCAGAGGACGGAATGGTAAGGATGAGAAAGAAAGGACTTCTGTATAATAAGCCAGGGTATGTTTGTGAGTCGGAACAGCTCAATGAAGTAAGTATTAGCGCAAGGGTGTGAAAACTAGGAGTTATGCAGATTACAAAAAGTAATCTAAACATTATATCTCACATGACACGGACACTGTTAAAACGGTACGTCATTCAGTGTAGGGTGAAGAGCCAACAATAAACAGTGGGCTCTGACAATTGTACAGCGTGGGTTTCTTAAATATTCAGTTTTCGTTCTTGACTCTATTTGAGTTTTGAAGTCAGACTTAGCACATACTCAAAACATTTTCTGACCCTTCCATCTGGAAATGGTCAGAGGACAGAGTCAAAATGTTTTTCTTATGGAGGAAAAAAGTGTTCTTGCCCTTGTGTTTTATCTCTTTCTTGCATACGAAAATATAAGTGTATCTATTCTGGAATGGGAAAAAATAATTTTTAAATCTTTCTCCAGGGCTAGGCTGGGAGATCTGCGCCTGGGTTCCAGTAGGCGTGCGCATAAATTACATATTTTACTGTTGCGTAATTACGAGAAATTACAGCAAAATTAGGCAAGATGATGTCGAATTACGTGAGTATTGTAACCCTGTATTTAGTGCTATTTGTTTAGGGTAATATGCATGCTCGCTCCTAAACGAACCCGACGATTCATTTTGAGTTAAGAAAATAATGTAAAAGTGGGAGAGGGCAGCAACAGCAGCGGTCTGAAGCTCTGTTCCTGTGTTCTTGCTAGGCATTTTTGCTCCAAATTACACCAACAGCAGTAATCACTTAATTTTCGGTAATTTAGTGTCACAATTATAACTCTAGCCTAATTAAGATTTCGCCCAGGCCTATTTTCCACGTGTTACTTTGAAAGTTTTTCTTAATTACTGAAATGAGAAAGTGCATACTCATGCGAGGTTGTAAAAAACATCTGGGCGCAAATTAATTAATTTATTTAGGACCGAGGCTCTGTATGCATGGCTCAAAGGGGAAGGGGACTTAAAGGCATCTATATAATCACGTAACGCAAAGAACACACGATGCCTGATTCACAATGATTGGTTTCTATAAGTTATGTGTTTTTTGTCATAGTTAACATCTGATCAACAAGGCCTGATCCACAAAGCATTTCTATGAGTAGTTTGTAAAAGCAACAAATACTTCATTATTGAAAGTGCAAATAAGCATGTCGTATTTCTTTAAATTCAAAAGTAAGTCACCCCTAAGCCTTAAGTAAGACACACCTACTCTCGGAAATGGGAATCGAGGCCTTTGAGCTACACATAACACATATAGTTTATAAACTCTGTTGCCAGTCTTTTCACTGTTGCGGAGAGTTGCCAAGCCACTGATAAAAACGTGTAGTGTCCCAGCCACCACCCTTAGACGTACTTACATGCTCTAAGTATAGAACAGATAAAGCATGCTTAGACGACAAAGTCTTGTACCTATTACATACACTTCTTTGATGACTGCCATTATTTCTGGGTCATGAAAGCGAGGTCGGCTGTCAGTCTTAGCAATGTGTGCAAGACAGAAATGTGAGCAGAATGCCAGGTAGTATTTTATTTAATAATACCTTTTTCAAATCAGCCTTGAGCTAAAAAAAAAAAGCGATGGATAGAAACAGAACAGACCCAGACATCACCTAGGGCGTCATTTGTCATAGCTTGTTTTAGATTTAGTTTGAAGGCAAAACATGTTTGATTTCTGTACCAGCTGCAAAAGCTTGAAGAGAAAAGGTTCACCAAAAGACGGCAGAGCGCGTTAATCTGTCAGAGGCTGTGGCTGAGCCAAATAGACTTTTGTATCTGATAAAAGTATGACCAGAAATTTACATCTCTGCCTGAACATACTTGTATTTTTTTTAATAATTCACAAACGTTTCCAGAAGTACTGGAAAGCTGCTTGGGGTGCACGTTTTTAGGCACACCACTAGAAATGTCAAGTGAAACGCCCCACTGGCTGCAATTCCCCCTTGCACAATTCTATTGCCATTGAATTCAGCACAAAAGATAAGGTGAGGCTGTGTAAATGCAAATGTTTAATTTCTTTTATTTTTTCCTTTTAAGGGGAAATCTTTTTTTCACGCGAATAAGGCCTTTCACCTACCCCGCCCCCACAGATCTGTGGGTAGTCCTCTTTCTTTCCCATGTTGGAAAGGGTGTTTCACCAGCCTTTGGATGGAATAAGCTTCCAAGTATTCCTAGAGAAATAAATGCACAGACTTCACTCTGTGAAAGCCCTCTACTTACAGGTTTATGGACTTTCACAAACTTACAGGGCAACAAGGTCTTTTAATTTACAAGAACTGGTAAATTTGGGAATGCACCAAAATGTTACCTTCCCAGGGCAGGTGTAACGAGGAGAAACATCTTTATTACTCATCATTACTTACTCTTTCTATATGTATGCATTCTGCAGCACACATAGAAAGAGGAATATGCCTCAGGAGATCTTTTTTGTTCAGGAAGGTGCCCCTTCCTAAACTAAAGCAATCCTCCTTACAACGGAGGCACCTTTAAACCATGCAACTTAAGGGTGCCTGCCTTGGCGCTAGACTACCAAAATGGCATCGGAGGCGGGAGAAATTCAGGAATGCACCATATTTTTTAAAATGCAGTGCATTCCTGCCCTATTAATTTCATGCAGTGCAACGCAGCAAGTTAACTTCCCCATAAATATGGCCCTGAATGTTTTGCGACCGGAATTCAGTTGCAAAATATAACACATCCCATCCAGATTCAGTATTTGAAAGGGATTCCCAAAACATGCCCCCTGCAAATGCCGAATTGCAAACATAAAGTGTGATTCAGTAACGTGTTTCCGAATTGCAACTTGTGTTTTGAACATATGTTCTGACTGCAAAAATGCTTTATATTCTAAATAAGAAATGCCTCTCTTTTTTATTATATACAAAAACACTCTACATATCCAAAATAACACAGATTTTATTCCATAGAACAACATTTATTTATTATTGTTATTAATATTAATGAAGATAGAAGAAAACCTATGAAGACTCAACATAAGACACAAAAAAAATACCAAACACGGACATCACATAAAGACTCAAGACAAATCATATAAGACAACAGATAAAACACATTCAACCATAATATTTACATAATACATCAAATACAGTGCTTACAAAAACATATTAAATTCAAAATAATAAATCGTCCTTTATCCGTAATAGCAACTTTCTCTACTTTTAAGCGTCTTTGTATTGTCCAATAAACATTGAAGTCTTTTGTCACTGTATCACGTAGTTTAGATGTAGTTTGCTATACCAGCCTTAGTATTGCTCGCCGTCTTTTATCCCGATATACTTCCATACATTCCAATGGAGTTTGGGAGTAATTTCCTATGCCCGCTGTAATAGTAATCAACGCATACTTTAGATGTAGTTTGTTATACCAGCCATGTGATTACTCGCCAAATGCTTTGTACATATGGCCCTTATTGTACTACTACCCTTCAACATCATAAAGTAAGGGCTACAAAATAGCAACACAGCTTATATGCCTTTTATTAATTCCTTTACTGTTCAAAAGCAAAGACAAAATAAACAAAGGAGAATTTGAAAATCTCACAGGTGTAAATACTGTCTATAATAGTATGGAGAACCCTAGTAAGTATAATTTACAATTAACAGTTATACAATAGATTAGCATAGCTCAACATTACGTGCATCCTATCAATCTGAGATAAATAAATAGAGCAGGGGAGAAACATAAAGGTAGCCAAGTAAACTAAATATATAATAGTTGTATGGTAATTCTAAGATGATACAATATGGTTAGTATGATTGATACATCATTTAAGAGTGCATGAGTTATACACTCATTCAGAGGAGACAATATAGTTTTTAGACCAGTTTCCAGCAATACGCCCAGTGACAGTAGGTCCTAATAAATTAATGAGGGCAGTGGGTTTGAGTCAAGAATCCTAGGGGTAGCTACTGAAAGGTTCAGTGGAATCTAAATGTAAAAAACTGTTCCCCTGTAGTATTGAAGTCATTTTGGTAGTAAACGTCATGTCTCTCATGCACAGTTCCAACAATTCAATTACCCCAGAATGTGTAATCAGTGTGGAGTGTAAAAGTGTTGTGTATCGATCAAGAACACTAATTATCATTATTAAGGCTTTTCTCCAGTTCTCCCTAAATGGTATTTCCCAAAAATTCTAACTTGCTTGCTATGCCATAGGGATATCAGTATAGGCCAACTCATTTGAAGTGTTACTTTCCTATCAAATGGGTGTAACACTGAAATTGTGCTAGATATAATATTATGAGAGTAAGCAACTTTGATATGTCTAATATGTGAGTGCTGGGATTAATTGAAGGAGAAAGACTTAGGGTGTAATTATGAGTAAAATGGTCTTAAGACCACTGTACACTACTCGCAGTGGTGGTACGACCGCCACAATCTTTGCAGTACGACTGCCAGATTATGATCCTGGCAGGAGACCTCCACCATGGCCAGGATCATGAATCCCGATGGGTTGGTGGCAGTGCAAGTCACGGTCAAGCTTGGTGGTGCCTATATCGCACCACCGTGCTGATCACTACTTGCCTTTGTACCAACCTTTTCATGGCAGGATCACTGGCAGGAAAAGGCTGACAGGGATTCTCCTGCACTGCCCCGGACCATGTTGTGGGAAGTGCAGGGGCCCCCTTGTCAGCACACTCAGAATGTGCACTGTCTGCCATGTCAGACAGTGCACATTCTGTGGGTGCTGCCAGCGCCGACAGTGCAGCAGCATTGGCCTCGGCATTGGCACCAGCCAGCCCAGGGGAAAACTCATATTATGGCGGTGGGCAGGACGCCAGCTTGGGAGCTGCCTCCCCACAATCGTATTGATCATCCGGCGGTTGGACCACCAGAGTTGTAAGAGGCCCTAAGTCCTTTTCTACGAGTAGGCATAAGAAGGTAGTATTCAGGTAATCTCTTAACCAATGCCCCCTCCTGGTGTACCTGACAATCTAGATAATATCTGTTTGGTACCTGTTGACATTGGTAAGACGTATTCCCTCTTGTGTTTTCTCTAGACGTAGTCTATTAAGGAGGAGGTTAGCTCTTTTTTATTTGCATAAAAACATGGCAAGACATCTATATACTATCATAGGGAAAACGTCAAAGAGTTTGAAAGGGAACATATTAAAAGTTTTACAATGTCCTGTGATGCCTTACAATCAAATACATATTAAGGTCCAAGAATGATGGAACTCAGTAAACTTTTTAAGTGTTATTCATAAGGGTGGGCGTAACTCAAATATTTGCTGTTGTGAAATTATGCAAAATCACAGCAAACATTGCATAGAATTATGTGAGGAACGCAAAGGAGCATTTAAAACAAAGGATGAATTTTGCACAAAAAATAGTGCTAAATGCAACAGAACACAAACAAAAGCAATCTCTCTCTTAGTTTGTTGCCTTGTGCTACTGTGGTAGGGATGTTTTGACGCATTACTCATAATGTTGCAAACAGACATAATCACCTAGTTTTCTGTAATTTCACATCCAAACAGTAACCCCAAATTTCCCAAATTACTACAATTATTCTGGCATTGTTAAAATGTCACATATGCCTATTCATTTTCTCATAAAACATGGCCGAACTACCTGAATTCTTTTGAAATCAGATACCTACATATTTAATTCTCTTTACTTTCCATTTTAGTCCAGTACTTTGGACTAGAGAGGGAATGCAGAGACAATTGAGAGCACACCCCTCTTATTCTTGTTACAAGAGTGATCAGAGACTTTCACATAATTGTCAATAGAGATTAATATGGCTGGCAATGATTTCTCTCCATTTTTGTAAATATTAATACCTCATCTGCATGAGTTATGTGAGAGAACAGGGCTGATTGCAGAGGCCCCCTAACTTTTTGCCCCCATTTTCCACTTTTTGCTGGTGTTTTCCTGATTCTGATGGTGCCCTGGGTACTGCTAACCAGTCCCAGGGCCTGTGCTTTGTATAAAATCAGTATGCAAATTAAGCTAATTATAATTGGCTCAGTCAACCTACCTATAAGTCCCTAGTATATGGTAGGGTATGGAAGTTTAGGGACCCCAGCATAGGTAGTGCCCCCATCGGTGCACTGCTGAGGTGTCCAGTGTCATTTTAAAGGCAGATCTGCCTTGCTGGCTGCTTTTAAATTAAAGTTATATGCAAATTTAACTTTGGAATTAAAAGTAGTTCCAAAGTCTTAAACTACCTTATTTTTACATATTAGTCACCCCTAAGGTGTGCCCTATGTGCCCCTAGGGCCGGGTGCCATGTAACTATAAGCAGGAACCTTATACAAATAGTTTTATAAGCCCTGGTGAGGTAAAACAGCCACATTTGTTTTTCACTCATTGTAGTGAATGACCTCTATAGGCTAGAATGGGGAGAATTTATTTTAATTTTAAAAGTCCCCTTAAGTAACAGATACCAGAAGTTTGGTATCAAATTAATTGTTATAATAAATCCCACAATTTCCAGTTGTGGGATTTAATTTAACTTGTTCAGGTAAAGAGTGATAAACTTTACCTGAAAAGTTGCCAACTTCAGCCCTGAAGTGTTTTTGCTGCTGTGCTCTGATTGGCCATCCTCTGGCAGCCTGGTCAGGCTGCCTTGATGAGGTGTGAAGTGGCCTGGCTCCACACAAAGAGATGTGCCTGGGGGAGGAGGTCTCCCCTCAGCAGATGGTGAAGCAGGAAGGGGGAGGGCTGCCAAACTGGTCTTCAAAGGCAGAGAAGGACATTTGGAGCAACCCAGCAACACCCTCACATCCTGCAAACCCAGACAATTACGTGCCCCCTTGATTAGATTAGGAGAGGGCAGGAGAGGGGTGTGTTTAGGATTTTTAGCCACACCAGTGGGTGGGCTCAGCCAGATGTAACCTCCAAAAATCATTTTCAGCCATGATGGATTTTTGAGGAATGTTGCTCCCTGGGATTGATTTTTGCCACACTTCCCAGGAAGTGGTCATCGCCGGGGGAAGGACCCTGCCCCTGATTGGAGAACCAGGGCCCCCCTGTTTTTCACCCAGGAGGATGGATAAAACTGGCAGACCTGCACCCACACCTCAGATCCCCATCAGATTCCAACAAGGAAGAACTACAGGAGAAGCAGGACTGCCCTGCTGGACCCCTGACCTGCACCTGGACACTGCACTCTGGAGGACTGCACCACCTGCACACTTGGGCTTCACTACTAAAAGGACCTTACCTGTCTTCTACTGCTTCAAGAGGGGACTCCCTGTTTGCTGCAGGTACAAAGGAGCTGCCCACAGTCCCCTGCATCAAGTCCTGCAAGCAGAGCCCAGCTGACCAGTGTCCAGTGGACATTTGAGGATTCTGACTAGGTGCATTCTGGGAATTGTAGTTCCAACTTCCAATGAGCAACTCAGGGCTTCTGGAACCTTGGATCAAGTTGTGGACACTTCAAGGACACAAAAAGGACCTCTGGAAGAAGATCCAGAAGTTTAGAGATGTTTGGAGCAACTCCATAAGTTGAAGAGGTGCATTGTGGGAGTTGTAGTCCCAGACCCCAAGAGGCACAACAGAGCCTCCGAACCCTTGGCTGGTGCTGTGGACCACCTTCCTGAATCAAACACTTCTGAAAGTAAGTGTGACAGTGTTACCTTGTGGGTGGCCTGAACTCTGGACTTTGTTCCTTTCCAGTGTGACCTTTTTTAACCCTTTGAGCGCTAGTTGCCTCTATGCGCTAGAAAGCATTAATTCTTGAAAAATTCATATCTCCGGTTCCCCTTATCCGATTTTATTCGTTTTTGTGTCATTTCAAAGCTAAAAATATTTCCTATTTTTATAAATTGATTTTGGATTTTTAAACTGTTTCCTGTGTTTTATTTAATTACTGTTTTGTGATATTTGAATGCTTTACACTCTGTCTCCTAAGTTAAGCCTTGTCGCACATTGCCAAGCTACAAAGGGTTGAGCTGGGTTTAATTTACTGAGACCTAACTGGACCTAAGTGGAGGTTGGTGGCCTATTGCTAAGTGTACCTGCTCTTTCCAATAACCCATTTTCCAACAAGTTAGATATAAATGTTATACTCACTCAACAAAATCAGTAGAGATTGTGGGCATATTAGTGAGAAAGTCACAGTGCAGTGCAGCAAGTCACCTTGATGCACTATGTTACAGGGAAAGGGCAGGATTGCACCATATTTGAAAGACGTTGGCATATTCATGCTTTTTCCTTGCTCTCGCGCCATTTAGCCTGTCTATTGTCAATGCAGGTACCTTTGCACCCTGATAAAATGGTGCCAGCATTTTAAGGAGGATTCTTTTTGTGCAGGAAAGGGCACCTTCCTGCACAAAAACAATCCCTGATGCATGTTCCTCTTTCTATGTGTGCTGCAAAATGCATACACATAGATACAGGAAGTAACGAGGAGAAATAAATATGTTTCTCCTCATTATAACTACCCTGGGAAGGTGTACTATTTTGGCGCATTCCCAACTTTAGCAGTTCTGGTAAATTACAAGACTGTGTTGTTCTGTAAGTCTGTCAGAGTCCATAAACTTGTAGGTTAAACATATTACTCCTTGTTACACCTCACCTGGGGAGACATAGCAGATTGGGCGTACTCTCAGGTCTACCAGTTTTAGTAAATATGAGAATGCATCAAAATCATCCATGGGTGTTGCATGGTAACACCTATGGAACATCTGCGCTGAGTTGCATAACTCTGGATTTTTCAAGCCACTCAGAGCCATGGAAGGTGGCCTTGTGTGGCTTGGTATATCACATTTTGGAGTTGCATCATGCATGGACCATATTGTGTGGTGCAAGTGTCACAGACTCCCTTATAAATATTGCCCGTTATGACTGACAAACATAGTAGAGTTTATCCCTGCCTAGTAACTTGCTGTACCAAAAAATGCATCACTTATCACTCCATGTTTTCTAAATCTTGTACTAGCATTAGAGTATAGAGTAAAAACCGCATGTAAAACTGAATGCAGGGAGATCCAGGAGTCCTTGTCAAAAGGTTTTTATGCAGCTAGTGCTATTGTAATGGTTTGAAGTATCCTCTGGTTTTGTTTTTCAATAAGGCAAAATGTTGTGTTTTATCATAGACCAGCTGTCATTTCATTGAACCAGTTCTTAATGATGATTGATATAAATAATTCATGATTGGTTCCAGTCTAGAAGCAAGAATATTGCTCTGTGTCTTACAATCAGCATTGATACATACGACTGAATGATAATTCTTAGTGACACAAACAGATGCTAAATTTTGAGTTCAGATTTACTTTCCAGCTTAGACTTTGTTTTGCATTGGAAGGTATCCCTAAAATCAAGCAATACAGCACCATCTACCATTTTGTTTCAAAGGGTGGTACCATGAGTGTTACACAGGGATTCCCATTCAATCACCCATGGTTTTGATGCAGAGCAATAGCTACTTTAAGAAAAGTAGAAAAGCATTGCACCAAAAATGTACACCTCTTAAACAGCTGTAACATTGGAGAACAGATTTATTTCCTTCAAACTTTGCCAACCTGGCATCCGTGCTGTAATCCACAGCACACACTCAAGCCAGTAACCTTTCAGTACAAACCTATGCTAAACACCATACGCACACACCCTTGCACTATGGTGCAAATGTATGTGCATGGGGCAAGGCTGACTAAAGTGTGCCAGCAAAGGGGGAAAAGATACAACACCATATATTAGTAGATATGGTGCCATTCTACTCTCTCCCTTTCATTGAATGCAGTGCAGTGACGTTAGTTGCTGCGCTGCATTGTGTGAAAAATGTGCAAATTTCCTCATGTGTAAAGAGTCTTCCACTTCTTTTGAAATATGTACAATGGATGCCTCTACCTCTCCTGCTCTGCCCTTCAGAGAACATGCATCAAATAAATTGCTTAACAAAAGGCTCATTGGTTCAATCAAAACCTCTTAGCAAAGTTTGCAAAAGAGGATCTGTATCTCATCAATACCAAATGCTTTCGCATTTCACAAACTTTGATCTTTTTTTTATTTTCATTTGTCAATAGGTTTATCTAGGGCTACTCTGTCTTCTAGTCAGATGAACAGGTTTTTTAAAGGAAAATAAGGACGAATAGAACAGAAGTAGTGAGAGGCCATAAATGTCCTTCATGCTAGTGGATAATGTACCATTCTTGCATGTGATAGTCAAAATATTCATGTTCCCCATGTTAAATCTTAAGTGAGCATGAGTAGTTTCCCTACTTACTTAGATCACAGCTGTACTATTTATGACCCAAGAGTGTGTGTGTGTGTGTGTGTACTCAAAATTATATTGAGTTCCTATTTAGTATTTATTTATTGTGAGTACTTCTTTGGATTACATAAATGATCTTTGTAGGAGGAAGAATTCATTCTCTAGAACATTCTAAATAAATTACTATGCCCATTTATAGCACTTAGAAGATTAATCATTTCCCACTTGCCTCAAGATCCCATAATATTTACTGGGCTATGGCAGGATAGACCATTGTTTTTTAGGTAGTCCAGAACATATATACTTTATTTAGCCATTAGATTCTCAACCAGAAATCATTCATAATCCCACCTCCACCATGGGAAATTTGGCTTTTCATACTATTGCCTAAAGAAACCCAAACAAGGTCCATGGGAAAAATAGGTTCAATCATAGGGTTCCTTGTTTTGGAACAATGATCATCATCTGTCAGAATGTCAGTGATTCTAGATAAAAAGTGGTGTGTGTGAAATTAAAATGCTCAAACTTTCCTTACAGTGGTTCATACACCAAAAAGCTCTATGGTTGTGAGAGTACTGTATTAGTGCGTAGGCTGTGGTAAATCCTCTCACACATACCAATAGAACATACCGCTGCCTATTGACCATTAAGCAAATGTATGCCTCAGTAGTGCGCCTGACTATTGAACTACTCTAAAAAACTCTAGTCATCACACACATGCGATGCAATACCACACTATTGGGCCGCCCTATTTTAACCTGTTGTATGCCTTGGACGAGGTGACCTGTCCAAGGCACCGGTTCCCGGGTGGCTTGGACGAGATCACCTTGTCCTGCACCCGGCCCACGGGGGGAGTGCTGGCACTCCCGAGTGGGCGCCCCGCCCACACACCCCGGTCGTGAAGGGTCGCTCTCCTTGGGGGGCATAATTAATCCTATTTCAGCCCCCCCCCCATGAGCAGATCGGCCGATTTTTCGTCCGATCTGCCCCCAAGGGGGGGGGGGGGGGGGGGTCCGAAAACCACCAGACACCAGGGAATTTATTTTTGTTATGGTTTTTGGGAGCGACCCCTTGGGCAAGGGTCGCTCCCATTGGGGGCTTTTTTTAATCCTATTTCAGCCCCCCCCTCCCCCCGGGGGCAGATCGGCCGATTTTTTGTCCAGGGGGGTCCGAAAACCACTAGACACCTGGGAATTTATTTTCCTTATGTTTTTGGGCAGTGACCCCTTAGGCAAGGATCGCTGCCCCGGGGCAATAATTTTTTATATTTTCAGCCCCCCCTGGGGCTAGGTCAGCCGTGTTTTTGGCCGATCTGGCCCCCGGGGGGTCAAAACCCACTAGGCCCCAGGGATTGTGTGGTGTGTGTGTGTGTGTTTTGTGTGTTTGGAGGCACCCCTTGGGCGAGGGTCGCCCCCCCCAAAGGGGGGAAATTTTGTATTGGCTATCTCTGCCCCCCTTGGGGGCAGATGGGCCTATTTTTGTAGGCCCATCTGCCCCCAAGTAGGGCAGAAACCACCAATACGCCAGGGATTTTCTTTTTTGTTCCCCTTTTTTTTTTTTGTGCTAGGGGTGCCCCCTTTTGTCCCCTTTGGCAAGGGTCGCCCCCTAAAGGGGGCACAGAGTTGTTGGACATTTCTGCCCCCCTGGGGGGCAGATCTGCTAATTTTTTTTACACCCATCTGCCCCCAAGGGGGGAAGAATCCACTTAGGCACCAGGGATCCTATGTGTGTGTGTGTGTTTTGTGTGGGGGGGTGGCCCCTTTGGCAAGGGTCGCCCCCAAAGGGGGCACGTTAGTGATGGCCATTTCTGCCCACCTTGGAGGCAGATCGGCCTATTTTTTTTAGGCCCATCTGCCCCCAAGGGGGGCAGAATCCACTTAGGTACCAGGGATCCTGTGTGTGTGTTTTGTGTGGGGGAGCGGCACCTTTGGCAAGGGTCGCCAAGCAAAGGGAGCACGTTAGTGATGGCCATTTCTGCCCACCTTGGAGGCAGATCGGCCTATTTTTTTAGGCCCATCTGCAGAAGGCACCAAGATGTCAGAGATTTTTTTTTTGGTTCCCTTTGTTTTTTTTGTGCTGGGGCTCCCCCATTCCTCCCCTTTGGCAAGGGCCACCCTCCCCCCCCCAAACAGGGTACAGAGCTATTGGCCATTTCTGCACCACTTGGGGGCAGATCAGCCTATTTGTTTTTAGGCCCATCTGCCTCCTAGTGGGGCAGAAGCCACTTAGGCACCAGGGACAATTTCTAAGTTCTTGGTAGCGGGGTATTTGTCAACTGGCGAAGTATTTGTATTTGTGATTATAACAGTTTATTTCTTCTTTTTGTTCTAGTTCAAAGCTTTTGCTTCCTTTGCTGTGGATGCTTGCGCTTTTGGCAGTAGTTGTCCTGCGGTTTGCATAGTTGCATGTTTTAGGTAAGTGAAAGTAATTTACTCCAAATGAGTATTGTTGACATGCATGAATGACATGTTTGTAAGTGGTGTACTAAATGCAGTATTGTGTGTGAAATTGTCCTTAGATTTGAGCACAATGATATTTGTGTTGTCATATGTCTAATTTGCTTTTTTCTTTTTAGTGGGATATCATTGGTGATTGCTGTGTCTGTGCAGAGTAGTTGCTGGTGAGTAGCTTATAGTGGTATCGTTTTTTAGTACATAATTCTTTGTGATAAAGCTACACTTTGTTTATTACTTATTTTAGTGCTAGTTGTTGTTGGCAATCCATTTGTTGTTAGTGAGGATCATGGCTAGCCGCAGAGTGACCGCTCAGCAGGTTGTTGACATGCTCTTTGAGTTGTCTTCAGACCATGATTACGAGACTGACTCTGCATCTGAGGCAGAGGAGGAAGTAAGAGATTCTGGCAGTGAGTTTTCTGTCCGAGAGGGTTCTTCTGATGAGGAAGCTACTCTCAGTGCAGATGAAGGGCCTGTTATAGAGAAGGACATTGATGTGCCAAAAGTGCAGCAGCCTGGGGCTGAAGGGTTTCCCATTAGAAGACCTGACACCTGGATTGCCCCAAACATAGAGCAGCCACAGTTACCTGCATTTACTGGTCTTCCAGGTTGTAGAGTCAATACGGAAAACGTTTTGCCTGTCCATTTCTTTCACTTGTTTATGGACGATGTATTTTTGGAAGAGATTGTGGAGCAGACTAATTTGTATGCAGAGCAATATTTGAGGTACAACGCTGCCAGACTTAGGCCTCAGTCTAGAGCTACTCAGTGGGTTCCCACATATCTGGAAGAGATGAAAAAGTTTTTCGGTTTGACTTTTTTGATGGGATTGATCAGGAAGCAGTCACTGGCTTCTTATTGGTCTACTAGTCCCTTGATGGCAACGGCTGTATTTCCTGCAACTATGACACGTAATCGATATTTGCTTCTTCTTCGTATGCTGCATTTTATAGACAATGCTTTAGCCTTGCCACGAGATCACCCTAATTGTGACACTCTTTTTAAGATTAGGCCTGTCCTTGATCATTTTGTAGCTCGGTTTTCAGAGGTCTATGTTCCAGGCAAAGAAATATGTGTGGACGAGTCTTTGGTCCTTTTCAAGTGGCGTTTTGTTTTTAAGCAGTACATTCCTAGTAAGAGGGCACGGTATGGTATTAAATTGTATATGCTGTCAGAAAGCAGTACAGGATATGTTAATATTTTTCGGGTCCACACTGGTAGGGATTCCAGTATTGACCCTCCTGGTTGTCCGGCCACTTTTGGAGTTAGTGAAAAAATTGTGTGGGAACTTGGTAGACGACTGTTTGACAAAGGTTACCATTTGTATGTAGATAATTTCTACACTGGAGTGCAGTTGTTCAAGGAGTTGTTTAGAGTGGACACTGTTGCTTGTGGTACAATCCATTCTAACCGGAAAGGCTATCCAAGGGAGCTTGTCTGTAAAAAACTTGAGAGGGGACAGTGCAGTGCCTTGCGGAATAAGGAGCTGCTAGCTCTGAAATTGTCAGCCAGGAGGGATGTGTACATGCTGTCTACCATCCATGATGAGAGTACTTCCCCTGTGACTGTTTGGGGTCAGGTTGTGGAAGTGCACAAACCTGCGTGCATTTTGGACTACAATAGGCACATGGGTGGTGTTGATAGAGGAGATCAGAGGTTGGAACCTTACACTGCTCTTCGTAAGTCTTACGTGTGATATAACAAGTTGGTCCTACATTTGTTTCATTTTGCAACTTTTAATGCTTTTATTGTGTTCAAGGATTGTTCACCTGAGTCAAGGATGACATTTGTTAAATTTCAGGAGTCAGTGATATAGAGCCTTATTGTGGTGGAACAGGCAAGAGTTCCTAGAGTAGAAGTGGTGGAGGATGTGGCTAGATTGAAAGATCAGCACTTTCCAGATCACATTCCCCCACTCCCAAAAAAGACTTGCCCACAAAGAAATGTAGAGTATGTGCCCGGAGAGCAACCCGGAGGGAGAGCCGGATGTACTGCCCCGATTGCCCTTCAAAGCCTGGGCTGTGTGTGCCCGGCTGTTTTAGAAGTTACCACACCAAGAAAAACTTTTGGGAAATACCATGATCGTAAAATGCCTATTTTATATTTTCATATCTCCAGTTTCACGGTTGGCCTTGCTGTCATGTATTTAGTTAGAGCTTTTGAGTTTGTAGTTTTGTACTTATTTTATAATTAGTTAGTGGTTTCTTTGTTGTTTATAATTTAAAAAAGTGATGGCGGTGTGCGTGGGGTGGCGCTTGGCTGGCAGTGTGCATGGGGTGGCGCTTGGCTGGCGGTGTGCGTGGGGTGTTGCTTGGCTGGCGGTGTGCGTTGGGTGGCGCTTGGCTGGCGGTGTGCGTGGGGTGGAGCTTGCCTGCAGTATGGGTGGGGTGGCGCTTGGCTGGCGGTGTGTGTGGGGTGGCGCTTGCCTGGCAGTATGGTTGGGGTGACGCTTGGCTGGCGGTGTGCGTGGGGTGGAGCTTGCCTGCAGTATGGGTGGGGTGTGTGTGGGGTGGCGCTTGCCTAGCGGTATGGGTGGGGTGGCGCTTGGCTGGCGGTGTGCGTGGGGTGGCGCTTGGCTGATGGTGTGTGTTTGGTGGCGCTTGGCTTTCGGTGTGCGTGAGGTGGCGCTTGGCTGACGGTGAGTGTGGGGTGGCGCTTGGCTGCCTGTATGGGTGGGGTGGCGCTTGGCTGGTGGTGTGCGTGGAGTGGCGCTTGGCTGGCGGTATGGGTGGGGTGGCGCTTGGCTGGTGGTGTGCTTGGGGTGGCGCTTGGCTGGCGGTGCCAGCCAAATGCCAGTCCACACACTCATCAGCTGGTGTGATTACTGTATCAGGCATGTGGGTGTATGAAAGTGATGGGCCCTTGAGAGGCGCTGTCTGTTGATGCGAGTGTTGTAATGTGCTGGGCCCATGGCTGGCGGCGTGAATGATCTTGTGCATGTCATGTATGAAAGGTGTGTGAATGAACTGCAAAGCGGCTGGTGCCTTGCCGTGGCTTTACAGCTCACGAGCTGTGAGTCGTTGGTTCCGTTTTTTGGCCTTTCAGTTATTAACAGTGCATTTCACTGTTGTGAAATCTCTTGTTAATAAAATTTGATCTACTGAACCATCACTCACCCTCGTGCCAAATCCAACTAGTATGTGTGGTAAAAATGACAAAACCTGCTCCGCTGTAATCAGGCGTCGCAGCACACTTGTGACATGTTAGGTGTCTTAGGTGGGACCCGATGATGAAGCATACCACCAACTTGGTTGGTGGCTGAGGAGTCTTTTTCACATAACCTAAGTGCGCTTCTTTTCACAATTTTAGTGTTTGGCACATCACAGACGTATGTGGATACATCAAAATGATATATTATAAAACTACCAGTGTTTGGGGGGGAAGGGGCACCTATGTTTTTGGTCCTGGGTGAAGCCTTCACCTAGGGAAATGTACCAAACCCAGACATTTTTTAAAACTAGACACCCCAAGGAGTCCAGGGAGGTGTGGCTTGCGTGGATCCCCCAACATTTTCTTACCCAGACTCCTTTGCAAACCTCAAAATTTGCTTAAAAAAGCATATTTTCCTGACTTTTCTTTGTACGATCACCGCTCCAGCACAAAATTCCTACTCCCCAGCGTTCCCCTCAGTCTCCCAAGTAAAATGACACCTCACTTGTGTGGGTCTCCAAAGCAGAGTCAGCCTAAAGATGTATAAAAGAAGAATATGTGCTTATCAACTCGCTGTGCTATCCCCATAATCTCTACAAGTTTGTGGCCTTTTTGTGTTGCAGGCACCTGGCCCACCCACACAAGTGAGGTATCATTCTTATCGGGAGACTTGGGGGAAAGCTGGGTTGAAGGAAATTTGTGGCCTCTCTCAGATTCCAGAACTTTCTGTCACCGAAATGTGAGGAAAATGTGTTTTTTTAGCCAAATTTTTAGGTTTGCAAAGGATTCTGGGTAACAGACCCTGGTGAGAGCCCCACAAGTCACCCCATCTTGGATTCCCCTAGGTCTCTAGTTGTCACAAATGCACAGGTTTGGTAGGTTTCCATAGGTGCCGGCTGAGCTAGAGGCCAAAATCTACAGGTAGGCACTTTGCAAAAAAAACCTCTGTTTTCTGTAGAAAAATGAGACGTGTCCACGTTGTGTTTTGGGGCATTTTCTGTCGCGTGCGCTAGGCCTACCCACACAAGTGAGGTATCATTTTTATCGGGAGACTTGGGGGAACGCTGGGTGGAAGGAAATTTGTGGCTCCTCTCAGATTCCAGAACTTTCTGTCACCAAAATGTGAGGACAAAGTGTTTTTTTAGCCAAATTTTGTGGTTTGCAAAGGATTATGGGTAACAGAACCTGATGAAAGCCACACAAGTCACCCAATATTGGACTCCCCTAGGTCTCTAGTTTTCAAAAATGCACAGGTTTGGTAGGTTTCCCCAGGTGCCGGCTGAGCTAGAGGCCAAAACCTACAGGTAGGCACTTTGCAAAAAAACGCATCTGTTTTCTGTAGAAAAATGTGATGTGTCCACGTTATGTTTTGGGGCATTTCCTGACACGGGCACTAGGTCCACCCACACAAGTGAGGTAACATTTTTATCGGGAGCCTTGGAGGAAACGCTGGGTTGAAGGAAATTTGTGGCTCCTCTCAGAATCCAGAACTTTCTGTCACCGAAATGTGAGGAAAAAGTGTTTTATTAGCCACATTTTGAGGTTTGCAAAGGATTCTGGGTAACAGAACCTGGTGAGAGCCCCACAAGTCACCCCATCTTGGATTTCCCTAGGTATCTAGTTTTAAAAAATGCACAGTTTTGGTAGGTTTCCCCAGGTACCGGCTGAGCTAGAGGCCAAAACCTACAGGTAGGCACTTTGCTAAAAAAACCTCTGTTTTCTGTAGAAAAATGTGATGTGTCCACGTTCTGTTTTGGGGCATTTCCTGTTGCAGGCGCGATGCCTACCCACACACGTGAGGTACCATTTTTATCAGGAAACTTGGGGGAACATAGAATAGCAAAACAAGTGTTATTTCCCCTTGTCTTTCTCTACATTTTTTCCTTCCAAATATAAGAGAGTGTGTAAAGAAGATGTCTATTTGAGAAATGCACTGTAATTCACATGCTTGTATGTGCACTCCGGAATTCAGAGATGTGCAAATAACCACTGCTGCTCAATACCTTATCTTGTGCCCATTTTGGAAATACAAAGGATTTCTTGATAGCTATTTTTCACTTTTTATATTTCAGCAAATAAATTGCTGTGTACCCGGTATAGAATGAAAACCCACTGCAGGGTGCAGCTCATTTATTGGCTTTGGGTACCTAGGGTTCCTGATGAACCTACAAGCCCTATATATCCCCGCAACCAGAAGAATCCAGCGGACGTAACAGTATATTGCTTTCAAAAATCTGACATTGCAGGAAAAAGTTACAGCTTAAAATTTGCTGTTTTTTTCACCTCAATTTCAATATTTTTTAATTTCAGTTGTTACTTTCTGTAGGAAACCCTTGTAGGATCTACACAAATTACCCCTTGCTGAATTCAGAATTGTGTCTACTTTTCAGAAATGTTTAGGTTTTTGGGATCCAGCATTGGTTTCTTGCCCATTTCTGTCACTGACTGGAAGGATGATGAAAGCACAACAAATCGTAAAAATGGGGTATGTCCCAGCAAAATGCCAAAATTGTGTTGAAAAATTGGGTTTTCTGATTCAAGTCTGCCTGTTCCTGAAAGCTGGCAGGATCCCTAGGATGTTGCAAAAAAAAGGACGCAAATTTGGAGTGGTTAGCTTACGTGGACAAAAAGTTATGAGGGCCTAAGCGAGAACTATTCCAAATAGGCAAAAAAAGGCCTGGCACAGGAGGGGGAAAACGCCTGGCAGCGAAGGGGTTAAGGACATTGGGCCTAAATCACAAATTGCATTTTATAGCATGTAAAACTGTACTAGGGTGGTACTAATCATGCATTACAAAATCCAGTTCACAAACCTACAGCCAAGACCTCCACCACCGCCTTTCCTATTTTTCTTTGTGGCGATCTATGCTGCAGTGGTGAGGATCTCTGCATATGTAAGTATACAACTTTATACTGAATTTGGGAGGGACTGGGGAAGTGATGTGAAAATCGGGAATACTTATTCAGAATCTGTGAGGCAAGGGGACATTAATGGAAGGGTTAGGAGCACATTAAAAAAAACATAAATATTAGAAATGGGTTTCTAATTGGCAGAGGTATACACCCTTGTCCAAGTAGGGACCACAATCCTAGTCAGGGTAATCACACACAATCCAAATGATCCTGTGCCCACCCTCTGGTAGCTTTGCACTGAGCAGTCAGGCTTAACTTAGAAGGCAATGTGTAAAGTATTTGTTTAATAAATCATGCCATAAAACAGTGAAAACACCACAAAAATACACCACACAGTTTTAGAAAAATATAAGATATGAATTAAGGTCATGCACTCTGCATGGGCAGTGCCGAGGTCCCCATGGACAGCCCCATCGCGCTTTTCACTGCCCAAATTGCAGGCAGTGAAAAGCGCGAAGGTTGTTGCTGTCGCACCCGACACACTGCCACATTGCGGCCGGATCACTAGGAGCCGGCGTCAATGTTAAGACCCTGTTCCCCACTGGGCCGGCGGGTAGAAAGGCTGTTAACGCCCACCGGCCCAGCGGGAAACCCTTAATAGGGCTGGCAGGCAGAAAACCGGAGTGGCAGTCTTCCGTGCAAATGAGTTTGATGGGCAGCCTCTGCCACCTACCAAACTCATAATAACCTCCTACATTTTCAAACCAGGCTTAGCTGTATTCGTCCAAGCCATGGAGTAATTCAAGCACCATGTATAGCCAAACATCGGTAAAGGAACACACTTAGATACAAAACTAATCAAGCCAGGGAATTAACATAACCCCCTACAGGAACTCATGTTAACTTAATTAAATTGGTTTGCCATTTAAATGTATATATAGAGTGGTAAGAAAATACATATAGCTACTGATTATTTTTATTTTTAGTTTAATTATAAACTTTATCAAACAGATGAAAACAAATTAAACATAAAATTTTTTTGAAAAGCTGAAACCTATTTAAATAAGGAAATGCAAACCATTGGTCAGGTTTACTAAAAATTTAATCACAGTTTAATGAACTTAAATGCCTTTTGAAATTATTAAATTAAATTCATAAATTGATATTATATATTAAAATTAGAATATCTTATTAATTAATACACATTCATTCGATAAGTTATTGTGCTGCAACATTTTATCTTGTTAGTTCCATGTTAACAATACATATTTTACATTGTTACCTTTATATTATTCATTATTTACTTTTAGTGAATAAACATTTTTAAAGGTCTCTACACTTTCCCAAAGGGAGAGTTCCATCACCAGGTGAAAAGTTACCAGTAATAATGTTACACACATAAATTCTGTTGTTGAAGGCTCCACCCGATTATTTGAGGAAGGGGTTTTGACATGTAAGTCTACACCTAGGTGTAAATTACAGATAGTAGAAAGGTGGAGCTTTACACCTATGTGTAGGAGTAAAAATATACATAAGTAAATCTATTGATGTTTATTTACCTTTGTGGGTTAGGAACAAATTGTTGTGTCTAAAGGGGCTCTCCTCAAGGTCATTTAAGGTTCTGTAACTATTTGTAGATTGTAAAAGAGCTAAGACAAAACTTGGATAACAGGAACATAAAGGGTTTTTATTCAGTAAATCCTCTGTTGTAAGCTTGCACAGGCCAGCTGAGGAATTTTTGGCCCAGATTTAAAAAAAAGTTGGGCTTCATGTCATGAAGCACCACTTTTCTTGTGGCCCACTGCGTCCTCCTAACGCCACCATGTGTATGTTGTATTTAACATACGGTGCACCAATGCACAGGTTACAGACAATAGCATCATAGTTCTTGATGTTATTGTTGTACTTTGCAGGATTAGCACTAAAAAATGTTGGTGATAATCCTGCAATGTATATATAAATAATGAGGTGGCTTATTTTAAGGGCTGCTCTGTGCAGCCGTTAAAAATGCCACAGAACATGGCGCAGTGGAATCTGATACATTCCACTGCACCATTTTTGCGGGCCCCCTAGTGGGGGCACGCCCCCCTGCATACATTATGCCTGGTGCAGGCATAATGTGGCTCAAGGGTTTACAAAGTGGGGCAGTGCAAGCATTGCCCCACTTTGTAAATATGGCGAGGTGTTTATGTCACACTATCGCTACATTAGCATAAAAAATAATAACACTAAAGTGGCGATAGTTGACGCTGGGCCATCTTAAATTTGGGCCTTTGTTCCTAGAAAGTACTAAAATTCATTGTGGTTTTGATACTCACTGAATTTATTGTCTAGACCTTCATTCTGCCACTGTACCTGGACACTGCCTTACATCTTTATTTCTACACATAGCGTAGGTCATCAGACGTTTGTATGAAGATTCTTTTCAAACTTATGACATATGTAGGACTCAGCTGGAGTTGAATTGCTCTTTAAAGAATTAATTAATAAGCAAGCATGCACTTTTCACAGTTTCGCCACAGTGCATGATCAATTAAATATGAGTGGGCACTCACAACCTAGAGTATTGGCAAACAGTGTGGTAGTGGAATGAAGACCGCCGCTCACCAAGGCCAACATACTGACAACCAAGCCAGCTACAAGTTTTTCATCTACATGCATTCAATTACATGGTTTCTGGTGTCCAAAAGGGAGAACTTAACGAGAAACCACAAGCTGACATGCCTACTGTTACTATAAATGAGAAAGGACCCTTTCTCCTATTCCCACAAAATGATAAATACATCTCGAATACTTTTCAGCTACTTGGCTACTTGGCTGGCCTAAAGTGAATCACCATTCATTAGGCTTTTCAGCTACTCGCAAAGCCTAATGAATGGTGATTCAATTTATGAATATATTTTCTGACAAATGACTGCACTTCCATATGAAGAAGATAATCCAGCAAGCTAATTCAACACACAATGGTGAGAGACTGTCAGATTGATTACAAATGAAATGAATATTTGTGCTCCGTATATTATAAGGGTTTCGTATTTCTGCGAAGATGTGATGGTTTGGCATCTTTATAAAAGAAATCTCTCACAAAGCAGTTATCTCTGCACAAAAAAACAACAAAATGATTATCTTAAAACTGAAAGATGTGTATTTAGATGTTTGCTACATCAGAGTTTCTTTTCAATTTTCTCATCAAAGCCCAGGAAACAAAAGGCAGAATCACCAGTTGTGTCCTTGTTTGTCATTTCTGGGCTCCAAAACCAACTTTGATAGTTATATACGGGAATTTTATCATACATAAGCAAAACATGGGCACTTGGTAACCACTGACTTTTGGCTATTTTACATGCTCTGTATCTGCGAGGTACAGCACGGTCTCTCTCGGACATAATCAAAATTCTATTTTTTTTAATTTGGAGGTGAACAATTTTTATTTGGCAACATAAACATTTAAAAATGTAGTATTTTTAGCAGGTTTCCTTATGCATTATCTTAATTTCTGCCACAACCTCGACAGCCAACTTTCACCCGACCCACAAAAGGATCTCTAAGAGATCCCCAAGTTAATGTTGAATTCTGCAAACCATAATGCGCAATTTGTACGCTCACTGGTTTGTAAATGGGTATGCAATTACCAATATGCCCTACATACTAAAATGTTGCATCACACCTTGTAAAGCTGCACCTCTTTAATGACTAAACATTTTGGAAGTCACAAGAGGCGGTAGTAGTCTGCTGGTCCCGTGCCTGCTGCCCCAGAGACGTCCACACTTGACTCTCAAAGCGGCAGCTGTCCCACGAGGCCAGCTTCCCCTTGATGAATCTTACACCACTGCTTTGAAGTGCTGGTTTTTTAATGGCTTCCAATCGCAATTACGGTGGTAAAGTATTGATACATTTAGGGGCATATTTATACTCCGTTTGCGCCGAATTTGCGTCGTTTTTTTCGACGCAAATTCGGCGCAAAACTAAGGCCATATTTATACTTTGGCGTTAGACGCGTCTAGCGCCAAAGTATGAGGAATGAGCGTAATTTTTTTGCGTGAACGCCTTCCTTGCGTTAATGAGATGCAAGGTAGGCGTTCCAGTCCCAAAAAATGACTGCGACACAAATGCGTCGTATTTATACTCCCGGGCAAAAATCACGCCCAGGAGTGGGCGGGGCAAAAAACCCCGCATTTGCGCCTCTTTTTAACGCCTGGGTCAGGGCAGGCGTTAAGGGACCTGTGGGCTCAAAATGAGCCCACAGCTGCCCTCCCATGCCCCCAGGGACCCCCCCTGCCACCCTTGCCCACCCCAGGAGGACACCCAAGGATGGAGGGACCCATCCCAGGGACATTCAGGTAAGTTCAGGTAAGTATAATTTTTTATTTTTTTTATAATTTTTTTTGGCATAGGGGGGCCTGATTTGTGCCCCCCTACATGCCACAATGCCCAATGACCATGCCCAGGGGACATAAGTCCCCTGGGCATGGCCATTGGGCAAGGGGGCATGACTCCTGTCTTTACTAAGACAGGAGTAATGTAAATGGCGTCTGGGCATCGTTAAAAATGGCGCAAATCGGGTGGAGGCGATTTTTTTGCGTCAACCTGACTTGCCCCATTTTAAGACGCCCTAACGCCATTTTTCCCTACGCCGGCGCTGCATGGTGTACGTGGTTTTTTTCCACGCACACCAGGCAGCGCCGGTCTGCTAGCGCCGGCTAACGCCATTCAATAAATACGGCGCCCGCATGGCGCTTCAGAATGGCGTTAGCCGGCGCTAAACTTTTTGACGCTAAACTGCGTTAGCGCAGTTTAGCGTCAAAAAGTATAAATACGGGCCTTAATACCCCTCCCGCTTACATTTTTATAAAGGGTCGCATTATTCCTTAAATGCATCAGAAAGACTTGTCTGACCTGCAAACGGATTTGTACATAACAAAACGTTCTTACAACGGCAAACTCTGTTTTTTGTGAGCCACATGCTTTGTGATCGAAATATGGGATTTGTTAGTAAGGCCTTTTGTTTGATTCATTTAATTAAGATGTCAACAAAAACAAATTCATGGCCATGTGCAGCATGTGCCTTGAATTGCATTCAGGAGGACAGGAGAGATGATGTAAGTCCTGCAAAGATCGATCATAGCCTACAAATCGAAAACGTATTTATTATAGATGTCACATTCTTTATTGGTTTATGACGACAGAGGAGTCCATTTATCAATTTTTAGCTCAATGTAGTGTAGCACAACCAGCAAAGTTACTGCACTAGTTTATGTATGTGGTAGAGACCATCTCAGAGACACATCTGCTAAGACATTGCACAGCTGCTCTCTTCCCTAAAGTATACAAATAGTGATAGATGGAATGCTTCAATTTATCTCAGCAGCTTGTAATTATTCGGGCTGCACCGTGCCACCTCCGTTGGGACCCAGGTATCTGCAAATCACTCTTGATCCTGCTTCGTTTAGAACAATCTAGCATGAACTGCCAAGTCAGGTCCTCCCTGAACCAGATCACAAGCAACACTGGACCGGTTTAGCCTTAGTTAGGGCTCATCAGCCAGTTATAGCTTGGTTTCAGTGGCATAGTGTGCATGGGCCCCACGTCTAGGCACACACAACCCACAATGCATGACATATTACAATATAGAAAGTAGTGATTGATGGAATGCTTAAATTAATCTCAGCCAGTGATAATTACTCAGACCGCATCCCAGTCTATCTTTATTCTGCACACCTTGTCAAACAAGGTCTTGATAAATCTACCTCTAACTAACAGAAATGTTTCAGATTGTAACAAATGAAGTATTGGAGAAAAACAGTACAACCAAAAAGTACAATCATTAATTTAAAATGTATGTATAATTTTCTGAGTAATTTTTAAAACCAATGCGATTGTAATTATGAATCATAAATCAGTATTTAACGAAAGGGCAACAGTTTGATGCACACATCCATTACGCTTAAATATGGGTCTTAACAGTTGTTCATGCTGTGACAAAAACAGAAACTAATTTAATGCTAAATTTTAATGACAAATTTACAAACAGATTACAAACAGGTCCCTGCATTAGCCCTCATGGCAATCATCAAAAAATTGACTGTGCCAGGCCTGGTTTACCTGTCCATAGTCATGAAATCTGCTTACATTACATTTTACATAAAACACTTCACAGCTTTCCAATGACTCAGTCAAGACAAAAAAAGGATGGTTAGCTCTTTTCTTATGCAAGTAAAACAAACCACCTGTTCTATTATATGTGGCAGACAAGTCCTTTAGTAATCTGTTAAAAGAGTTATCTCGAGACACAATTTAGCATTTAAGACTTTTATTAAAATAGTTACCCAACTTGGGAGCAAATGGGCTACCACCACTTTCCAAAAAGTCTGAAATTTAATTTTGTCCATAACTTTTACTCCGAGTTCAAATAAATGTCAGACTCTGAGTATCTGTCTGCAGTTCTGAAGCTACACTATTCATCTTCATTATAACTGCTTGCACCATTGTACAAGGTGTTCCGCAAAGCTAATTCTTCAAACAACATTCTCTAGTGTCAAAAGCTGGGAGTGCTGCATCAAATAATGCCAGGGTTATTACTTTCCCATCATAAGCCATACTCAATTTTTTTGTAGAAAGTCCCAAATAGAAATTATCAAATAGCTGAAGTGTACTTCCTGTAGCCAAACATTTAGGGCCACATGTACAAACGTTTGGAATTGTGATTTCCTAATTGCAATTCCATGGGAATCAAAATTAGGAAGTCACAATGCCAAATGTACGAAACTTCATTGAGTTTCATTTGCGATTCCCAGTGAGTCACAAATAGATCTACCTTATTAGTATTAATGAGGTATGTCCCAATTTGCGACCCACTGGGAATCGCAAAAATCACAGGGATGGTGGCCTGCTGGGGTCAGCTGACCACCATGTCTATGACTGCTTTTCAAATAAAGCTTTTTTTTTTTTTTAATGCAGCCCATTTTCCTTTAATGTGTTACAAAAAAAAAGAAAAGCTTCCTTTTCATTTTTTCAGAGCAGGCAGTGGTCTCTGGGACCACTGCCTGCTCTGACAAAATGTTGGCAGCCCACATTCACAAAGGGAAAGAGGTCCTTCCCATTTGTGAATGGGTTACCACCAATTTGAAATTTGTGGTAACTGATTGTTTTGTGGCAGCATTCCCAGTCGCAAAACAATCATAAGCCCCCTTTGAGTCGCAATTAGTAAGGGACTCCCTTGGCACACCCATTCCTAATAGCAAGTTGCAAACCTATTTTGCGATTCAGTAGTGGGTTACTGAATTGCAAAATAGGGGCTTGTACATAGGAAAATGCTTTTTTCTGTTTGCAAGTGGCTTGATTCTGTGAATTGGGCTGTTTGCACACAGAAAAAGGCTTAGTACATGCGTCCCTTAGTCTTCAGGAAAGACAGATGATAATCCCAGCTCAGATTATCAGTAAATGTAAGACCAAAATGTTTATGACTTCACTTGCCTTGATTTCACATTTGAAACCTACCAGAAGTATTTCTATAACGTATCTGAGAAAATTAGCATCTTTATTTTCTTCACATTCATTGTGGTTCATTCATCATAATATCTCCTAAACCCTAATGATTTCAGTTGGAGTCATACTGCTTTGTGATGCATAAACACAAGATCGTCAGCATACAGTAAGCAATGCATATGCATTTTACCCATGTTGACAGAAAAAGACTACATTTACACCAGTAATTTCGTAAATCACCTAGAAACAAACCACAGTCTATTGGAACCAGAACACAGTAGCATTTCAATCTGTTCTCTGTATGAAATGAAAGCTTGCCCCTAGTGTTACTTTTACTGTGTATCCAGTTTTCAATATGTAATTTCTGTAACATGGATCGAAAGCATAGACATTATGGCGGTCATTCCGACCGTGGCGGTCGGCGGTGAAGCGGCGGTAAGACCGCCAACAGGCTGGCGGTCTTTTTACATGAATTCTGACCATGGTGGTTACCGCCTTGGCCAGCCGCCGCTTCACCATTCCGACCGCCATGGCGGTAACGACCGCCGGCGGTATTCCAACCCACCTGACCCCGGCTTACCGCCATGGATTTCAATCCCTTCCCTGGCACTGATAGGGGTCTCCCCCACCCCCAACCCCCACCCCGACTCCCTCCCCTACCCCCCCACCACCCCTGCCACCCCCAAAAGGTTGCAGGACCCCCCTCCCCAACCCAATCCCCAACATATACACACACATACACGCACGCATTCATGCACATACACACACCCCCCGCATTCATGCACGCACTCATGCACATA
The DNA here is from genome assembly GCF_031143425.1 of Pleurodeles waltl. NCBI lineage: Eukaryota > Metazoa > Chordata > Amphibia > Caudata > Salamandridae > Pleurodeles > Pleurodeles waltl. The sequence goes on along the minus strand of NC_090444.1, from coordinate 1,081,518,352 downwards.
CACACACACCCGCATTCATGCACGCACTCATGCACGTACACACACCCCCGCATTCATGCACGCACTCACACGCCCCCTCACAACATACACACACGCACACCCCCATGCACGCACACAACTCACAACACCCCCCGACCCCCCTTCCCTAACGGACGATCACCTTACCTGTTCCGGTGATCCTCCGGGAGGGAACGGGACCCATGGGGGCAGCTCCGCCGACACCGCCACGCCAACAGAACACCGCCACAGCGAATCATAGGTCGTGATTCGCTGGGTGGTGTTCTGTTGGCGTGGTGGTGGAAGTGGAGCTACCTCCACTTCCCTGCCTACCGCCAGTATGGCTGTTGGCGGCTCTTCGTCCGGAAACGGGCAGAGCGCTGCCAACGGTCATAATGGCCCGTGCGGAAGACCGCCAGCACTGGCGGTCTTCCGCACGGCGGTCCCTCTGCGGTCTATTGAAAAGACCGCTGAGGTCGGAATGACCACCTATGTGCTAATTCTGCAAAATCAAAAGCTGCTCGGATGTAGGTGAAAGAGCAGCAGATTTAACTTGCTGCCTTGATGTATCTTCAAACAATAGCCCAAATGACAGCACAATGGTCGACTGTACAATGGTTTTAATGAAATCCCCCCAGATCATTTGGAAATGATCTCGGCCAAACAAGCTGTTAATTGCTTGAAGACAGTCTTGACATAGATTGTAGAAACCGCATTCTGTAGGGAAATCTATCTGAAATTGAGGGTCCATCTCAGGTTGCCTCTTTATGCTTTGGTTTAATAACGACAACTTTACAGGAGTCAGGAATTATACCCCCAATTGTATTGTATCTATGGAAAAGTCAAAAAGCTGCTGCCTACAATAAAGGAATAGTACTGAATATGTCAGCTGGGGAGTTCTTTAAAGTTCTGTTTGAACCAGCTTCATGGTTTCAAGTATAGCCAATACAACGTCCATCTTTACCAACTCTAAAAGGATAGGATCTGAAATATAAGGACTAGTTTTGCTCTGAGTCACAGACATAGCCATATTTTTATATAAATTTTATAGGCAAGATTGAACCAGCTTTCTTTTTATGTACATAGTTTCCTGTCCTATTCCCTTCTGCCTGCCTCCAACCTTGTCTTTAAACATTTAAGCATACTGGATATCAAAGTGTCTTGCTATATTTCGATTCACAATAAGACATTTTCGGGAACCTCACTGAGAATGTTATTGAACAAAGTGGACAGCTTTTCCTTAGATATATGTGACCACTTCAATAGAGATAAGGGATATCTATGGTAAAAACAGGCAGGTGTTAAAAACACTCATGTTCTGAAAGAACACGTTCAGGGGTGGATCGTCAGTTACAGTGTTAGTAGTATAAGGGGTTACCTTCCATCAAACTATTTTTGACAGGTGCCACTCCCTGTGATGACGTAAGCAGTGATGTAAGCAGGGATGATTATGGCCTGCCCCTAGATTGTTAATCAATCATCGTGCCTGTCATATGTTTGTGTGATTGACAGCCCTAAGAGCCTTCGTGTGGTTGTGTGCCCGGACATGTTCAGGTTGTCAAAGGGTTGTGAAAAATTAAAGCCCTACCAGCTTACGTAATATGTATATGCCCACCTTTTAGTGCTTAGACCATATATAAGGATCCCATAAGCGAACAGTGTTGAGTTTTGGAGTATCCTGGTCAATAAGAGCCCTTGATCGTCAATATGAAGATCTGCAATCCCATCAACACAAGGGCGTCCTCTGAAGGCGGCGTGACAACTTTAGTTAAATATAACAACCATTCACCCTCGACGTTGGACAAGGACATGCTGCCGGGCACCCCTAAAGATGTGGGTTTCGACGTCACGGGGTTTAACGGGGCCCCTGACAATCCGTTTGAAAAGCTTCCCGTCAAGGACGTGCCTATGTTCATGTCACCTATTAAGGGTGATGGGTGTGGGAGCAAAGCCCTGTGTAGAGATGTAGAGGATGGAAATAACCATATTGACATGGAAGATCTTGAAGAGGCTATGCAACCGCATAATTTGCTTGTTTATGAAGACATGGAGTTTATGGTGACCAAGGCCCCTGAGTCTGTCATCGTGCAGCAGCCGAGCTCAGACTCTGGTTATGCGTCAATGGAACTGGCCGGGTGTCAAGATTTAAGAGGGACCGCAGAGTCTTGAGGAAGTGCTGAGGTTAGAAAGATTTGTCTATAGACAATTAGCATGTATACCAGAATGTATGTATTCTTAACTAATAGCTGTCTTTCTTTTGTACCGTAGGAGTCATCAGCCAAAAGAAGAGCTGTGGAGGAGAGGCAACCAAAGATTAACGCCGTAAATTTTAATTGCTTTTGCTGTTCAAATCAGAGTGAAAATTCCAGGAGCCAAAACAACGAACCGCTATAATGCTTTAGAGAGTGTCCGGTTAAATATACTATGGGAATAGTGGTGCCTGTCAGAGTGTCATATCAAAGGGTGTCTTGCGACACAAACCTCACAATCTCTGGTCATATATTCCAACCTTCCTTGACATTTTGACAGCTCTGGGACCATTCAGATTCATTTGTGTAGGTTTGATGCTTTGACAAATACTCTCTGATTTAAATCATCCTCAGGCATTGTGTTTGTTACAACTGTTTTTGTAAGACTTTCAAGGGTTGATTCAAAGTTTTTAGCTCAACAGCTGTGGAGAGTCTCTGACATGTTGGGACTGATTTACAGCTACCTTCCACAGTCTGTTTGTTGTAGTTGTGTACACTAGGCTTTCAAGGGTCCATTCAAAGTTTTCAGCTCTATAGCCGTGGAGTGTCTCTGACATGTTGGGAATGATTTACAGCTACCCCCGACAGTATGTTTGCTGTAGCTGTTTACACTAGGCTTTCAAGGGGACCAATCAAAGTTTTCAGCTTGACAGATGTGAAGTATCTCTGACATGCTGGGACTGATTTACAGCTGTCTACAACAGTCTGTTTGTTGTAGCTGTTTCCATGGTGATTTTACACTATTGTTTGACTCTGCCCTATCCTAACTCTGTGTTACTCATTCTGTGACACTTGATGGGAAGCTTGACAGGTTTGTGCATTTTGTTTATGGGTTCCTTTTTAAACCATCCCACTTCTTCTTTTTTTTTTTTCTACTCCAACTGCCAGTCCCCACTTCCGTGTTAGTCCTGAGGCACCCTGCCCATTCACCCATACCCTTTGCTCTGCCGAGACAGCCAGCACAGCTCTTAGCATGCCCCAACAAACCCATGTTAGACTCACACACTGCGCAAAATGTTAGGGCTTTAATTTTACACATACTTTAACACAGCCATACTTACCTTGATAGATCCACACACTACGCAAACTGTTAGGGCTTTAATTTTTCACAACCCTTTGACAACCTGAACATGTCCGGGCACACAACCACACGAAGGCTCTTAGGGCAGTCAATCACACAGACATATGACAAGCAGGATGATTGATTAACAACCTAGGGGCAGGTCATACAAGTCACTGCTTACGTCATCAAGGGGGGTGGCACCTGTCAAAAATAGTTTGATGGAAGGTATCCCCTTATACTACTAGTGTTGTTAATCACCTCAGCACTGAAGGTGGGCCGAGGTAGACAGTTTTTGAGGTTTACACCCATGAGGGCAAACCAAGGTCCGTTGAGCCAGCAAAGGACAAATTATTTTAGTTTCAGATGGCGGTAAATCATAGTCAAGATGTATGTGTCTTGGCTGTCACAGAACCTAATCAAATTTCTCAAACTTAACCTTTAAAATAAAATAACTCATACACACAGGTATAGGGGGTATAGAGTCTGTAAATTAATCCTCAACTTTGTTAAGCCATCTTTCGGATTGTGAAAATTATCATTTAGCCCATGTAGCTGAAAAGGTATATACATTTAAACAATCAAAGGTGTCCTTATAGCACACGTATAAGAGTGAGATTTTAGAGAGCATTTCAGTATATGGTGATACTTAGGTCCAGATTTGGGAGGGCCTAGCGCCTCCTTACGTCAACTGTCATACTTCTTTACGCTAATGTGGCCCAACGAGGCCAAAATCACTGCACCAGATTTGCAAAGTGGTGCAATGCATTAATTGTGCAACGCTGTAACCTCTTGCGCCACAATATGCCTGCACCAAAAAGATTTCTTTGCACCATTTCTTTCATAATTTTTAATGCCTGCTTTGAGTAGGTGCCAAAAGGATGCACATCATTAATTCCAACGGACCCCTATGTACTGTTCAGGGTTAGCACAAAACTTTTGCTGCTAACTGTGAACAGTACATCAATAGCGTCAAAAATGCTGATGCTATTGCCACCTCCCACGCCATGGTGCTCCGTATTTTAAATACAATGCACACATGGTGGTGGTAGGGGGCGCTGAGAGGCGCAAGGAAAGTGGCGCTGCACTGGGAGTGGCACCACTCTTAGAGTACACAAAATGTGCATCTTTAAGATATGTTGTTGACACAGGTATTATTAAGCCCCAAGAAGAAATGTCCCTGTTTTCCCACCTGCATTTTTGCAAATACCCAAAATCCCTCAGTTGCTGCCAAGTCCCATTGAGCATCAAAACCACATAGTTGGTCAAATGATTCACCAAAGAAATGAGATGTCAAATGTGTTATAACCAAGTTCACTCCATTGATTCACCAAATAAATAAGATGTCAAATGTGTTATAACCAAGGTTATTCCACACAAAATGATCTGGCCTAACAGGCATCCATAATGTCTAGGAGTACTTGCTTAACACTCCAACTCCTTCAGAACTGGAAGTTAGCACAGAGGTAGCGTTAATGAGTGTAAATTTAAAACCAGAGGTCGTGTGGAGAACTCTCCATCAAAGAGCCAAATCTAGACTACTAGATTGTTTCCTGACATTTATTCCCTTTTAACATTCTTACATTTGTTTCCTGGCTAGATTTATACAACACAGGCTCTTTTTTTAACAACCCAAAGAAGTTTGAGAAGTTGAAAGGTTAGAATGACCTGATCAATGATGACAAAAGACTAAGACCCTCATTATGAACATGGCGGTCTGGACTGCCATTCCGGCGGTGGCGGTAATTGCCGACAATGGAATGACGGTCCAGACCTCCATTTAATGAACGTGGCTGAACCGCTACGTTTGAAACACTGCCACCCCCGGGCTTCCGCCACCAGGCAGCCTGGCGGTGGTGGCGTTTCTGATCCGACTGGGCAGCACTGTAAGCAGAGCTGCCTGCTAGACAATGAGTCGGATTCCACCAGCCTTTCCCTACCGGCTAACACCGGCAGGAAAAGGCTGGCAGAACTATTGACTTGGGGCCCCCCCTGGCGGCCCCTGCAATGCCCATGCACTTGGCATGGGCTACATTGCTGTCGGCTCCATTTGGAGCCGGTGTCAATGTTCAGGCCCTGCATCCAGCTGGGCCGGCTGGCGTAAACACTGTTTCTGCCCACCGGCCCAGCTCGATGTTTATTATGTGGCTGGCGGGGGTTCTGCACACTGGCGGTCTTCTGTTGACTGTCAGCGCCAATCTCGGCAGGTTTCACCGCCGAGATCGTAATGAACCCCTAAATTTGAAAAGCTGCTTTATGCTGAAAGAACAAACAATGTGATAAACCTGAAATAGAAATGGAATTTAGTTAAATCCTGACTTTCCGTAGAGCTACATACTGCCTATTTTCAATTCTGCATGTCAAGCCCTTTTAAACTTTAGATCGTTACGAATATTTCAAGGTGTTTGCTAAAAGGGTGCACTTTCAGCTTTCTATTATCCTTTAAAACAACATCAAAATGAAATATAAGACTAGTCTTTGTAGCGCATTTCCTTTTAATGGGTAGGTTTTTTCAACTGCTAAGTTAGAAATTAGCACCAATAGTTACATATTGACAATCCATATTTGAAATGCCTACTGTGGTGAAGTGGAGTACCTTTTCTATCACTCTATATTGTCTTTTTTGCCTAATATAACTAACCGTGCCCAAGTCACATAAGTGAGTATTTCTCTCTGCATACAGTCTCCTAGCTTCTTGGACCACTGCGATTTTCAATTATTAGTGTAACTGTCTTACTGCATCTTGAACCTTTCTAAGAAATAAATAGTTTGAACCTCTTTTTGAAGGGTCATTTCTTCTTTAGTATGGGCTGAAACAAATTCTTGACTTTCAATTTGCTGTGACAACACCTTCCATAGGAGAAAATATTACACTGTTACTGAACCATAATATTGCCCACGTTTGATCACTATCATTGGTAAAAGTTAGATGTACACATCGGCACCTGAAGGGAATCTGTCACATTCGAAATAAAGGGAAATCCATCCTCTATAAATTGGACTTAGGTCTATTGAGCAAGTTCACTTTAAGGGGCTCGTTGACAAGGCCTGTGGCACAGAGCGGCGCAGCAAGTATCGTGCTGCACCACCTGCGCCACTGGGAAAGAGCAGAAATGCACTGTGTCTACAATATATGGCGCATTTCTGTCCTCTCCTCTTGTACTGGATGCGGCATACACAAAAAGAGGAAAAAACGGGGAGGAATATAGATGTTCTTCCCCATTGCATCACTTTTACGCCACCCCTGAGGTGGCGTAGGAATCTGATGCATTCCCAGACTTGTAAATCTGGGAATGCATCAGATTCCTTTAGGTTCCATTGGTGCTGCATGGGAACACCTCAAGCAACATCCATTGAATGTTTCTTTCACGCAATTTTATGCACAAAGTGGGTCCATATATACAAGGCCATGAAAAGCCATGTAAGTTGGCTTTGTGTGGCCTTGTAAATATGGGGTCCACATGGACATGTAAAATAATGGTGCTACGGTGGCACAGGGTGCCACTTGGGCCTCGTAAATGACTCCTTTACTGTTGTTAATTCATACTTAACAATTTTTAACAACTCTGTATAACTAGATTGGCAATGGTTAACTGTTACTAGGGCTTTCAGCATACTCTGAAGAGCCATTTGCATTACAAAGAACATGTTTAACAGGGAAACTGCATCGGCATCAATTACATTGAGCAGATTAAACAACAAACCATTTGAAGGCCTTGATGAGAATTATTGATTTCATTATGCTTGATTTGGGTGGTTAATTTGTGCATTAGTTAGAATGTTTGACAAGTCACACTATTTAAATGTGTGATCTGAGGACAAGTACATTCCACATTCCTCAGAACGCCTTCGCACGCCTCATTCTGGACATGCCCCGTCACATCACAGCCCACCTGAGAGACCTACACTGGCTCCCCATCAACAAGAGAATCACATTCAAACTCCTCACCCACGCTCACAAGGCACTGCACAACACTGGACCACTGTTGAAAAATGGGTTATTGGTAGGGCAGGTAGGTACCTACACCTAGCAACAAGCCACTAACCTCCACATAGGTACAGTTAGGTCTCAGTAAATTAATCCCAGCTCTACCCTTGGTAGCTTGGCATCGAGCGTCAAGGCTTAACTTAGGAGACAAAGTGTAAAGCATTCAAATATCACAAAACAGTAATTAAATAAAACACAGGAAACAGTTTAAAAATCCGAAACCAATTTATAAAAATAGCTTATATTTTTATCTTTAAAATGACACAAAAACGATTAAAATCGGTTCAGGGGAACCGGAGATATGAATTTTTAAAGTATTATTATTTTCTAGCGCTTAGAAACAAAAAGCACCAATCGGGTCATCTGGTTGCACCAGGACCGGGGCAAAGTCAAACTTCCAGGCCGACCGCGATGGAGCCCTGCTCGGCTACAAGTCGCGGGAGGCCTCGGTTAAAAAGTTACCTTCTGACTTAGTCTCTTTTTTGATGTTTTTCTTCCCCGGGACGAACCTGCCAGTTGAATCCGACCTCCTGGAGCCCTTGTCCGGATACGCGAAGTGGGTTTCCTCGGTGGTGATTTTTACCTTCGGACTTAGTCGTTTTTTCGAGAGGAAAATCCTTCGACCGGGGTAAACCTGGATCTTGATCCGACGTCCATGGAGCCCTTCTCGGATACGATGGCTGGGAGGTCCCGGTCAACTTTTTACGTTCGGACTTAGTCTCTTTTTTGGATGTTTTTCTTTACCGGGATGAACCACGAAGTCAGGCCGGGTCGCGGTTGAGGCAAGCCGGCTAGAATTTCCGCGTCGGGTCGGTCACTTTATGGAGCTTTTTTTCAAAAATTCTCCAATCTTTTCCAAACTTCTGGGGCTTCACCCAGATGTTCTTTCAAGGTTCTTTTGGGGTCCACAGCTCACCCCAAGGGTCCAGAAGTTCTGTGATGGTCCTTGGGGGTGCGGACTTCAACTCCCAGAATGCACCTTGCGCAAACTCCTTTTTGGCCACTGGGCAGTGGTCAGCTGGTCGCTTCTTTCAAGAGTTGGTGCAGGGGACTCTGGTTAGCAATTTTTCACCTGTAGCAAACAGGGAGTCCCCCCTTGAACCAGTTGAAGCCAGGCAAAGTCCTTCTTGTGGTGAAGCCCAAGTGTGCAGCTGGTGCAGTCCTTCTGAGTGCAGGGTCCAGGTGCAGGCCAGGGGTCCAGCAGGGCAGTCCTTCTTCTTCTTTAGTTCCTTTCTTGTTGAATTCTGGAGGGGATCTGCGGTGTGGGGGCAGGTCTGCCAGTTTTATCCTTGCTCCTGGGTGAAAAGCAGGGGGGCCCTGGTTCTCCAATAAGGTACAGGGTCGTCCCCCTGTGATGACCACTTCCTGGGAAGTGTGGCAAAAATCCATCCCAAAAGGCAACAGTCTCTAAAAATCCAACATGGCTGAATCTGATTTTTGGAGGTTACATCTGGCTGAGCCCACCCACTGGTGTGGCTAAAAATCATAAACACACCCCTCTCCTGCCCTCTCCTAATCTAATCAAGGGGGCACCTAGCTGTCTGGGGTTGCAGGATGTGGGGGTGTTGCTTGGTGCTGCAAATGTCCTTCTCTGCCTTTGAAGACCAGTTTGGCAGCCCTCCCCCTTCCTGCCTCACCATCTGCTGAGGGGAGATTCTCTCCCCCAAGCACATTCCTTTGTGTGAAGTCAGGCCACTTCACACCTCATCAAGGTAGCCTGGCAGAAGCTGCTGCAGGCTGGCCAATCAGAGCACAGCAGCAAAAACAATGCAGAGCTGAAATTGGCAACTTTTTAGGTAAAGTCTAAACTTTTTACCTGAACTGGTTATATTAAATCCAACAACTGGAAGTTGTGGGATTTATTATAACAATCAATTTGATACCAAATTCTTGGTATGTAACATTTCAGGAGACTTTAAAATTTAAAATAAAGTCTGCCCATTCTAGCCTATGAAGGCCATTTACTTCAATGAGGGAAAAACGAATTTGGCTGTTTTTACCTCACCAGGGCTTATAAATCTATTTTTATAAAGTCCCTGCTTATAGTTACATGGCACCCAGCCCTAGGGGCACATAGGGCACACCTTAGGGGTGACTTATATGTAAAAATAAGGTAGTTTAAGACTTTGGAAGTACCTTTAATTCCAAAGTCGAATTTGCATATAACTTTAATTTAAAAGCAGCCAGCAAGGCAGGCTTGCTTTTAAAATGACACTGGGCACCTCAGCAATGCACCTAGGTGTGCACCACCTATGCTGTGGTCCCTAAACCTACATGCCCTACCATATACTAGGGACTTATAGGTAGGTTAACTTAGCCAATTATAATTAGCCTAATTTGCATATCCATTTTACACAGAGCACAGGCCCTGGGACTGGTTAGCAGTACCCAGGGCACCATCAGAGTCAGGAAAACACCAGCATAAAGTGGAAAATGGGGGCAAAAAGTTATGGGGCCTCTGCAATCAGCCCTAGCTTCTCACACAACACCCCCCCCCAGCCCACACGCCCAGGAGACTCAGCCCAACCCTGGGAGAGTCTTCCTGGCTTGTTAGGCGAGGAAGAAAGTGAAGAAAACTGGCTGTCCCTTTGCAGGGCCTACTCTGCCTTATATCCTCCTGTCAGGGTCACCCCCTCTGGGTAGTGAAGCCATCCCAACAGTAAAAGGACCCAACTCAAACTGAAACTTCCCTCTAGGGGGGTCTTCCTCCTCTCTCTCTGTCAACTTGGGTAGTGAGGTGCCCACCTCCCCTACTCCTAACTTTGCTAGGGCATCACCTAGCTTACCCAAAGAGGTCACCCAACACTTGAGCAACCCCACCATGACCAACAGGGTCAGGGGGCCTACTTTGCTATTGGCCTTGGGGTCTGTCTCCCAGGCCAAGTACAGTGCTGCCAGGAAGGCTAGCACCCAGCAGAGGCTACTGACAGCTGTCAGTACCCAGAACCACACCCTAAGCTCTCCACTGACAGGTGGCTGAGCTGCTTTAGGGGCATCTTTGGGGTCCTGGCACCCCTCTTGCTGTCTAGAGTGGGGGGCTACCACCTCCTGTGGCAGACACCCTCCTTCCACTCTCCCTTCTGTCAGTGCAGGGGCAACACCTTGCATCTGGACAGCTGCCTGACTACTCAGGACTTCCTTGGGGTCAGGTGAGGCCTCACCAGTGCCAACTCTGGGCTCCCCCCTTACTGGGGCAGAAGGCCTTTGGCTCCCTGGAACTCTCTTTAAGAGTGGCCTACCCTTCCTTTTCTTCTTTCCTTTTCTTGGGGACCCCTGTCTCCTAACTGTAGGGGCTGACTCCCCAGGACTTTGGGTTGGGGGGGCGCCCTGGGCGACCACCCCATCTGTGACCAGACTCACCTCTGGGAGGTCATTGCCCAGGATACAATCTAGGGGAAGGTCAGCACTGACTACCACCCTAATCCAGTCAAGGATACCCTCCCTCTCTAGGGGCACTATGGCTACAGGTTTGGAGGTGACCTCCCCTGTGGCTATCCTGACTTTCTTTGTCTTTCCTGGGACATACATGTCTGGGGTCACTAACCGGTCACTCACTATAGTGTGACTGGCACAGGTGTCTCTCAGGCCAGTGGTAGGGATCCCATTCACTTGAATGTGGTGGAAGTGCCTACTCCCACCCTCAGGGATCACCAGCTTACCATCTGGTCCTGTCTCCCAGCTCAATGCTAGGAGGACTTCATCATCTGAGGAATCCTCCTCTATGGCTACACTGGACAGCCCAGTGCTAACCACCTTCTTTGGACAGGCTGCATCTCCTCTGAAGTGACCTGTCTGCTGACAGTCAAAGCAAGCCCTACTGTCCAAGAGCTTTTTTAACCCTGGGTCTCCCTGTCTCTGTTTGTCAGAGTGGGAGTGGGATTTACTCTCCTCCTTCTTAGGGTTCTGGGGTACAGAGGGAGTCTCTGTGGTGGGCTTACCACCTCCCTCCTTAGGTTTTTGGGGACCTGTCCCCCCCTTCTTGGAGTCTCCCCCCTGGGACTTGACAACCACCCTGGTTCTCAACCACTCATCAGCTGCCTCCCCTAGCTCTCTAGGGTTGGTCTGCTTAGAGTCCACTAGATGCTGGCGTAACCTTTCTTGGATACAATTGGTCAAGATGTGCTCTCTCATGATCAGATTGTATAACCCCTCATAAGTATCTACTTTGTTACCAATAATCCAGCCCTCTAGTGCCTTTAGTGAAATGTCCACAAAGTCAACCCAAGACTGGGTACTGACCTTCTGGGTGTCCCTGAACTTCATTCTATATTGCTCTGGGGTCAGACCAAACTTCTTGGCTAAGCACCTCTTCATACTAGGGTATGAATCTGCCTCCTCCCCCCTTAAGGTCAGAAGCCTATCCCTCCCTGAGTTGGGGACCAACTCCCACAAAAGGGAACCCCAGTATTGAGGCCTAACCCTTCTCATTTGGAGTGCCCTCTCAAAGGCCCCTAGCCACTTATCTATGTCATCCCCCTCTACATAAGCAGGAACTACCCCCTTGGGTAATCTGGGGCAAACTCCCCCACCCATGGACACCTCAGCTTCTTTATCGCTGCTTCAATCTCTTTTCTCTTTGTATGCCCACTTTTTCTTTTCTAGGGCCAGCTTCTCTGCTTCCAAAGCTATGTATGCTAGCTGGGCCTCCAGCTCTCTTTCTCTGATGGATGGGTTCTCTCCTCCTGAAAGGACCCCCTTCCCACCACTAGCTTTGGGTCTGCCCCTAGTGACTGTATCTACTGAGGACCGTTCTTCCTCATCCTCACTTAGGCTCAGATGCCTTCCCTCCCCTGAGTGGTTAGAGCTTGCATCCTCCCTACTTTCTCCCTCCTCTGGAGCTTCTTCTGACTCTACCTCTTGGGCCTCAGCCCATGCTGTCAGGGATGTGATCAGGATTTGCTTCCTGAGATCAGTGGTTGCAGGCAACCCTCTTTCAATACACAACCCCCTAAGCTGGACTACTGTCAGTGTGGGTAGGCTAGCCAGATCAAGCTCCATGGTTCCCTAGTTTTGTGTCAACAAAAACTTTTTGCAAAAATTGGAAACAAGAATTTAGAAAAATTACAAAAATTCAATAATTGAAATTAATCCAAATTAAAAATTAAAAACAATTTTTGCACTAGGATAATTTAAAGGATTTTTAATTTGTTTTACCTAAAACTGTAACGTGATATTGAACACAAGTACAGGATCCCGTCGCTGCTTCCAATTATGTTGGAAAATGGGTTATTGGTAGGGCAGGTAGGTACCTACACCTAGCAACAAGCCACTAACCTCCACATAGGTACAGTTAGGTCTCAGTAAATTAATCCCAGCTCTACCCTTGGTAGCTTGGCATCGAGCGTCAAGGCTTAACTTAGGAGACAAAGGCCCTCATTCTGACCTTGGCGGGCGGCGGAGGCCGCCCGCCAAAGTCCCGCCGTCAGGTTACCGTTCCGCGGTCGAAAGACCGCGGCGGTAATTCTGACATTCCCGCTGGGCTGGCGGGCGGCCGCCTTCAGGCCGCCCGCCAGCCCAGCGGGAAAGAGGCTTCCACGATGAAGCCGGCTCGGAATCGAGCCGGCGGAGTGAAAGCTGTGCGACGGGTGCAGTTGCACCCGTCGCGTATTTCACTGTCTGCGCAGCAGACAGTGAAATACATTTAGGGGCCCTCTTACGGGGGCCCCTGCAGTGCCCATGCCAGTGGCATGGGCACTGCAGGGGCCCCCAGGGGCCCCACGACCCCCCCTACCGCCATCTGGTTCCCGGCGGGCGGACCGCCGGGAACTGGATGGCGGTAGGGGGGGTCGGAATCCCCTCGGCGGCGCAGCTAGCTGCGCCGCCTTGGAGGATTCCAATGGGCGGCGGTACACTGGCGGATGACCGCCAGTGTTGCCGGTCCGACCGCGGCTTTACCGCCGCGGTCGGAATGCCCATTGGAACACCGCCGGCCTGTCGGCGGTGCTCCCGCGGTCCTCCAACCCGGCGGTCATGGACCGCCAGGGTTGGAATGACCACCAAAGTGTAAAGCATTCAAATATCACAAAACAGTAATTAAATAAAACACAGGAAACAGTTTAAAAATCCAAAACCAATTTATAAAAATAGCTTATATTTTTATCTTTAAAATGACACAAAAACGATTAAAATCGGTTCAGGGGAACCGGAGATATGAATTTTTAAAGTATTATTATTTTCTAGCGCTTAGAAACAAAAAGCGCCAATCGGGTCATCTGGTTGCACCAGGACCGGGGCAAAGTCAAACTTCCAGGCCGACCGCGATGGAGCCCTGCTCGGCTACAAGTCGCGGGAGGCCTCGGTTAAAAAGTTACCTTCTGACTTAGTCTCTTTTTTGATGTTTTTCTTCCCCGGGACGAACCTGCCAGTTGAATCCGACCTCCTGGAGCCCTTGTCCGGATACGCGAAGTCGGTTTCCTCGGTGGTGATTTTTACCTTCGGACTTAGTCGTTTTTTCGAGATGAAAATCCTTCGACCGGGGTAAACCTGGATCTTGATCCGACGTCCATGGAGCCCTTCTCGGATACGATGGCTGGGAGGTCCCGGTCAACTTTTTACGTTCGGACTTAGGCCCTCATTCTGACCTCGGCGGTCTTTTCGCAAGACCGCCGAGTTACCGCCGCGGTGAAGACCGACGACCGCGGCGGTATGCCGCTGTGCGCATTCCGACCGCTGGGAGCGTTCCGCCGGGAAACCGCCGGCAGCCAGACTGGCGGTCGGCGGGAAAGTGGAGACTGGTCAACCTCCACCACCACGCCAGCAGAACACCGCCCCCAGAATTACGACCCACATTTCTGTGTGGCGGTCTTCTGTTGGCGGTGTGCTGTCGGCGGTCACGTCCCTATGGCTCCCGTCGCCTCCCGGAGGACCAACGCACAAGGTAAGTTGATCGTCCGTGAGGGGAGGGGGTGGGGGGGTGTTGTGTGATGTGTGCGTGCATGGGGGTGTGCAGATGTGCATGTTGGGGTGCGTGCATGTCGGGGTGCGTGTATGTGCATTTCGGGGTGGGGGTGGGGAGGGGGTTCGTACCACCTCTGGGGGGTGGCAGGGGGGTGGAGGGGGTGGGGGGAGGACTCGGGGGGGCAGTGGGGGGGACCCCTATCAGTGCCAGGGAAGGAATTCCCGGGCCCCGATAGTGCCTACCGCCATGGTTCGCATGGCGGTTCCCGACCGCCAGAAACCGCGGCGGTAAGCAGGGTCATGATACGGGTGGCGGTCTTGGGGCGACCGCCGGCCCGGAGTGCGCAAACTCCAGCCCGTCGGTCATGACCGCCGTGGCGGTCGGAGTGGGGAAGTGGCGGTCGATCGCGGCGGTGACCGCCGCGGTCAGAATGCCATTTTTTGGACCGCCGGTCTGTTCGCGGTCCGACCGCCGCCTCTCCGCCGACCGCCAAGGTCAGAATGAGGGCCTTAGTCTCTTTTTTGGATGTTTTTCTTTACCGGGACGAACCACGAAGTCAGGCCGGGTCGCGGTTGAGGCAAGCCGGCTAGAATTTCCGCGTCGGGTCGGTCACTTTATGGAGCTTTTTTTCAAAATTCTCCAATCTTTTCCAAACTTCTGGGGCTTCACCCAGATGTTCTTTCAAGGTTCTTTTGGGGTCCACAGCTCACCCCAAGGGTCCAGAAGTTCTGTGATGGTCCTTGTGGGTGCGGACTTCAACTCCCAGAATGCACCTGGCGCAAACTCCTTTTTGGCCACTGGGCAGTGGTCAGCTGGTCGCTTCTTTCAGGAGTTGGTGCAGGGGACTCTGGTTAGCAATTTTTCACCTGTAGCAAACAGGGAGTCCCTCCTTGAACCAGTTGAAGCCAGGCAAAGTCCTTCTTGTGGTGAAGCCCAAGTGTGCAGCTGGTGCAGTCCTTCTGAGTGCAGGGTCCAGGTGCAGGCCAGGGGTCCAGCAGGGCAGTCCTTCTTCTTCTTTAGTTCCTTTCTTGTTGAATTCTGGAGGGGATCTGCGGTGTGGGGGCAGGTCTGCCAGTTTTATCCTTGCTCCTGGGTGAAAAGCAGGGGGGCCCTGGTTCTCCAATCAGGTACAGGGTCGTCCCCCTGTGATGACCACTTCCTGGGAAGTGTGGCAAAAATCCATCCCAAAAGGCAACAGTCTCTAAAAATCCAACATGGCTGAATCTGATTTTTGGAGGTTACATCTGGCTGAGCCCACCCACTGGTGTGGCTAAAATTCATAAACACACCCCTCTCCTGCCCTCTCCTAATCTAATCAAGGGGGCACCTAGCTGTCTGGGGTTGCAGGATGTGGGGGTGTTGCTGGGTGCTGCAAATGTCCTTCTCTGCCTTTGAAGACCAGTTTGGCAGCCCTCCCCCTTCCTGCCTCACCATCTGCTGAGGGGAGATTCTCTCCCCCAAGCACATTCCTTTGTGTGAAGTCAGGCCACTTCACACCTCATCAAGGTAGCCTGGCAGAAGCTGCTGCAGGCTGGCCAATCAGAGCACAGCAGCAAAAACAATGCAGAGCTGAAATTGGCAACTTTTTAGGTAAAGTCTAAACTTTTTACCTGGACAAGTTATATTAAATCCAACAACTGGAAGTTGTGGGATTTATTACAACAATCAATTTGATACCAAATTTTTGGTATGTAACATTTAAGGAGACTTAAAAATTTAATATAAAGTCTGCCCATTCTAGCCTATGAAGGCCATTTACTTCAATGAGGGAAAAACGAATTTGGCTGTTTTTACCTCACCAGGGCTTATAAATCTATTTTTATAAAGTCCCTGCTTATAGTTACATGGCACCCAGCCCTAGGGGCACATAGGGCACACCTTAGGGGTGACTTATATGTAAAAATAAGGTAGTTTAAGACTTTGGAAGTACCTTTAATTCCAAAGTCGAATTTGCATAACTTTAATTTAAAAGCAGCCAGCAAGGCAGGCTTGCTTTTAAAATGACACTGGGCACCTCAGCAATGCACCTAGGTGTGCACCACCTATGCTGTGGTCCCTAAACCTACATGCCCTACCATATACTAGGGACTTATAGGTAGGTTAACTTAGCCAATTATAATTAGCCTAATTTGCATATCCATTTTACACAGAGCACAGGCCCTGGGACTGGTTAGCAGTACCCAGGGCACCATCAGAGTCAGGAAAACACCAGCATAAAGTGGAAAATGGGGGCAAAAAGTTATGGGGCCTCTGCAATCAGCCCTAGTTTCTCACAACCACAATACCTCAACAGACGCTCTCCTTCTACACCCCTACCCGACAGCCTTGCTCCGTTGACCTTGCCCTCGCCACCGTCCCACGCATCCACAGAACGACCGCACGTGACAGATCGTTCTCCCATCTCGCTGCCAAGACGTGGAACACTCTTCCCACCCACCTGGTCAGACACAGAACCGAATTACCTTCAGGAGACATCTCAAGACATGGCTGTTCGAGCAGTAGCAGCCCCCCTCCCCGCAGCGCCTTGAGATCCTCACAGGTGAGTAGTGCGCTTTACAAATACTCTGATTGATTGATTGATAGACTGCCAATAGTCTCTTGATTTCTGTGCAACAACATCCAAGCTACATCACACTAATGAGGCCTAATAGGCTATCAGCAGTCTGGGGTTGCTTGTGGTTGCTTTCGGAGGGGTCCCCACGTTAACGTTCAGGGTGGGTCAGTATGATCAATGAAAAATCAATATATTAATTGTAAAATTCATATTCAGAAGATTTTTTGTTATGTGGTAGGAAGCAGAGTGAGTAGAATGAGAATGTGAAGTGGAGAGGAGGATGGGGTGAGAAGATCCATGTGCCCAGAAGTTGGGCTTGGCTGGTGGGAGAATTGATTGACTTGATGGAGGCCACATATGGATAGGTATTGATAGCACCCTGGTATATGTGGCCAGGGTGGGTAAGTACAGATTTGCACAAGGTAGTCTTCTGTTGAAAATGGCACTGAGGGAGAAAAACAATGGGGTGGAGTGATTGTAAGTGGTTAGACTATTTGCAGGCATTCTTCTAATTGCCTGTTGTGTGTTTTATCGCAGACAGTAGGCCATTGGAAAATGGACAATCAAGAGCACTTTACTGCCTCACACAGGGGATGAAACTACATGGCACATCAACCATGTTTCTAACAAAATCATATAGCAGATGGCTAAACGCTTTTACAACCAAGTTTTTAATTAATTTTGAAGGACCTCTTTACCTAAAATCCTTAATGAAAAATATCTTGAAATAACAAGGCAAAAGAATATTGATGCAGGGGTGACAATATTATCTATAAGTGCTGGGTTAGCTGTAGACTGCACGAAGGTTGAGTTAAGGGATTCATACATTTTACCCAGTCAGTTTAACTAGAGTATTCTTTGTTGGCAATTTAAAAGGAGACGTCACTTAACTTTCATTTTGGAGCTACTGATGTAATACAAAGAAAAAAGGGGCATGGTTTGTGACACTCATCTACCTGGTCCGTGATGACGTGCTTAGTGCACTGACACAGTGCTGATTCTTAGAGTCAGGTGGCATACTTTCATTGAACAGACATGTAGTAGGACTTGCTCTGCCTCAGCTCAGACCAATCATGAGGGTAAGTTCACCTCCTGACTCCCAGGAAGTAAAGTGCACTATATTTCACAAGCTACAATGTTCCTTGTCAGCTGGTGCATTTTTTCCAAGTTGACATGGAGTAGGCATGGCTTGACCTCCAATCTGACCACTCCTGCAGGTAAATTCACCTACAATCATCTGGAAGTTGAAGTGCCCTGTGCTCTACACGTTTTAATACTAGCTAATATGCAGATTTATCATCAGTGAAAATTTAGGGGATCAACATCCACATGCAAATATTTATGCATCATTTTGATTTTAAGGGTGTCAACCCAATGTTAGCTGTGGTCAGTTTTCAGAACAAATTCCTGAGCCTTTCTCTGAATCTAGTTCAGCAGGTGTTTTAATAGAATGTGCCACAATGTAAGGTGCTTTTGGTCTCTCTATTGCATCTAACTGTGGCTTCCCTTTCATCCTTCTGAATTCTGCAGTGAGTTAAGTATGATGCATACAGAGATCTTGATGTACGATAAGAGTAGGCAAGGTTCTATTGGTAGGAGCTAAGAGACTTGAGATTTTCTAGTGCTCTCTGTACTCCTATAAGATATCTCAGATGCCCGTGTGGTCTGTTTTGGTTGTATGATGCAGTATTGAGTACAAAAGTACAGTGGTACAAACATATCATCCCAAAACTCTTATAACAATATTATTACAGAAATAACAAAAATATAGGCAAAAAAGGTATAGGCCCTCATTGTGACATTGGCGGTAAGTCCCGCTTACCGCCAATCTGACTGCTGCCAACATACCGGCACCGCAGCAGTTTACCGCTACCCATAATATGACCCACACATAGCAATCCGTCACTAAGCAGACACACACACAAGTCCGCCAGACCAAAGGTCAGTGATAAACGGGCGGTAGCAAAATCCACATCATTATGCCAACAGAACTACGCACACAGCATTATGACCCAAGAATCCCCGCAGCGGACATTCAATGGCGGTAAACCATTCCGCCGCGCTCAAGATACACACACACTAACAAAACAACACCACATAGGACAATTTGTATAACACACACCTGACACACATACACACACCACTATAAAACACACACACACACATTACCCACGACCCTTTATTACTAGAAGGATTTGCCAACAGAGAGAGAGACAGCAACAGCACCCGCAGAATCAGAGCCACAGAACACCATCACACATACACCGCCCACGTACCTCACAGCACACACCCCAACACATCACCCCTCACACCCTCACACACACCACACACACTACACCCATGGTGTACAGGAGGGTCCCCTCTCTACATTTTTTCACTACACAAAGAGACCCCAGGTTCTCCGAGGAGGAGCTAAGGGTCATGGTGGAGGAAATAATACAGGTAGAGCCAGAGCTATTTGGATCACAGGTGCAGCAGACATCCATTGCCAGGAAGATGGGCCTATTGGGGAGAATCATGGACAGGGTCATCGCCGTGGGAAAGCACCCCAGAACAAGGGATGACATCAGGAAGAGGTGGAACGACCTATGGGGGAAAGTACGTTCCGTGGTTGCAAGACACCAGATAGCTGTACAGAGGACTGGCCGTGGACCCCCACCTCCTCCCCCACAACTAACAACACAGGAGGAGAAAGTCTTGGTAATAATGCATCCTGAGGGCCTGGCAGGAGTAGCAGGAGGACTGGACTCTGGTAAGTCAACCCTTTACTACTTTCACCCCCCACCTGCATGCCATCACAAACTTCCACCCCTACCCTCACCCTCATTACTCCACCCCTTACATATACCACACCATCAATGCCCACTCATCCCAATACCAAGCCCTGCATGCAACACCAATGCATGGACCCCCATCACAGACCTGCATGGACACCCATCACTAAAGCATGCACATTAGAGAGAATCACCTAGCCCACAAAATCACTACTCACACAAGGCAAAGCTGACAGGGCAATCACAAATCAATCAATCAATCAAAAAACATTTATAAAGCGTGCTACTCACCCATGAGGGTCTCAAAGCGCTAGGGGAGGGGGGCTACTGCTGCTCGAAGAGCCAGGTTTTGAGCTGCCTCCAGAATGCAGGGTGGTCCTGGGTGGTCCTGAGGTTGGCGGGGAGGGGGTTCCATGTCTTGGCCGCCAGGTAGGAGAAGGATTTCCCACCTGCCGTAGTGCGGCGGATGCAAGGGACGGCGGCGAGTGCGAGGTTGGCTGAGCAAAGTTGACGGGTGGGTGTGTAGAAACTGAGGCGACGGTTGAGGTATTCGGGTCCCTTGTTGTGGAGTGCTTTGTGTGCGTGGGTGAGAAGCCGGAAGGTGATCCTTTTGTTGACGGGAAGCCAGTGCAGGTGTCTCAGGTGGGCGGAGATGTGGCTGTTGCGGGGTATGTCGAGGATGAGGCGGGCGGAGGCGTTTTGTATTAGCTGAAGCCGTTTCTGGAGTTTAGCGGTGGTTCCTACGTATAGGGCGTTTCCGTAGTCCAGGCGGCTTGTGACGAGGGCGTGGGTCACAGTTTTTCTGGTGTCAGCGGGGATCCAGCGGAAGATCTTTTGGAGCATGCGGAGAGTGAGGAAGCAGGAACGGCGTTGACTTGTTTGGTCATGGTGAGAAGTGGGTCCAGGATGAATCCGAGGTTGCGTGCGTGGTCTGAGGGGGTAGGTGCGGTGCCAAGGGCCGTGGGCCACCACGAGTTGTCCCAGGCGGACTGGGTGTTTCCGAGGATGAGGACTTCCGTTTTGTCTGAGTTCAGTTTCAGACGGCTGAGTTTCATCCATTCTGCAACGTCTTTCATTCCATCTTGCAGGTTGGTCTTGGCGCTGGTGGGGTCCTTGGTGAGGGAAAGTATCAGCTGAGTGTCGTCGGCGTAGGAGGTGATGTTGATGTTGTGTTTGCATACGATGTCGGCGAGGGGGCTCATGTAGACATTGAAGAGAGTCGGGCTGAGCGAGGAGCCTTGTGGGACGCCGCAGATGATCTCAGTGGGTTCTGAGCGGAACGGAGGGAGGTAGACTCTTTGGGAGCGGTTAGAGAGGAAAGAGGTGATCCAGTCCAGGGCCTGTCCTTGGATACCGGTGGAGCGGAGGCGGGATATTAGGGTTCGGTGGCAGACAGTGTCGAAGGCAGCCGAGAGGTCGAGGAGGATGAGGGCGTCTGTTTCTCCGTTGTCCATCAGAGTTCTGATGTCATCTGTGACTGCGATGAGGGCGGTTTCTGTGCTGTGGTTGGCTCGGAATCCGGACTGGGAGGGGTCGAGTAGGTTGTTGTCTTCAAGGAAATTGGTCAGTTGCTTGTTGACGGTCTTCTCGATGACTTTGGCAGGGAAGGGGAGGAGCGAGATGGGGCGGAAGTTCTTCAGGTCGCTGGGGTCCGTGGTAGGTTTCTTCAGGAGGGCGATGACTTCCGCATGATTCCAGCTCTCGGGGAAGGTGGCAGAAGCAAACGAGCTGTTTATGATGGTCTGGAGATGAGAGGCGATGATGTCGTCGGCTTTGTTGAAGATGAAGTGGGGGCAGGGGTCCGAGGGGGCACCGGAGTGGATGGTGTTCATGGTAGCTTTGGTCTCCTCCGCGCTGATGTGAGTCCAGACCTTGAGGGTGATGGCTGGGGTTGTAGGTTCTGTGGTGGTTGGCTGGGTCTGGTGTCCGAAGCTGTCGTGTAGATCGGTGATCTTACGATGGAAGAAGGTAGCGAGGGAGTTGCAGAGGACTTGTGAGGGCGTGATGGAGTTGGAGTTGGAGTTGGCGTTAGGATTGGAGAGCTCTTTGACGATGTTGAAGAGTTCTTTGCTGTTGTGAGTGTTCTTGTCCAGTCTGTCTGTGAAGGAAGTTCTTTTGGTGGCGCAGATCAGCTGATGGTGTTCACGGGTGGCGTTTTTGAGGGCAGACATGTTTTCTACGGTGTGGTCTTTGCGCCAGGCTTTCTCGAGGGTACGGCAGTTTCTTTTGGGATTCCTTGAGGTTGTCTGTGAACCATTGAGGTTTCCTGGTGCTGGCATGTCTTGGGAGGCGTCTGAGGGGTGCGAGGTTGTCCGCGCAGTTGGTGATCCAATGAGTGAGGCTGAGGGCTGCGTTGTTGGGGTCGGTGGAGAAGGTGGGTTGGTTGTCGCTGAGAGTGGAGAGTAGCTGTTCCGTGGGGATTTTGTTCCAATGTCTGCGTGGGATGGGTTTTGTGCGGAGGTGGAGAGTCCTGCGTGTGAAGGTGAAGTGGACACATCTGTGGTCGGTCCAGTGTATTACGGAGGAGTGTCTGAAGGATACGTGGTTGCTGGCGGAAAAGATGGGGTCGAGCGTGTGTCCGGCGATGTGGGTGGGGGTGTTCACCAGTTGCTTGAGACCGAGGTTGGCGAGGTTGTCGAGCAGGGTGGTGGTGTTGGGGTTGTTGTTAGGCTCCAGGTGGAAGTTGAGGTCTCCGAGGAGGATGTAGTCCGGCGAGGCTAGGGCGTGCGGGGAGATGAAGTCAGCGATGGATTCGCTGAAGAGGGCGCGTGGTCCAGGGGGTCTGTAGATGAGAGTTCCTCTGAGGGTGGTCCTGGGGTCGGTGTGAATCTGGAAGTGCATGTGTTCGGCGGCGATGGGGGTGTCTTCGGTGGAGGTGGTGACGTTGATGGAGTCCTTGAATACGATGGCGATTCATCCTCTGACTTGGTTGGTGCGGTCTCACCTGGTGATCTTGTAGCCGTCGGGGATGGCTATGGCGATGTCGGGGGCCGAGGAGGCGTTCATCCATGTCTCAGTGATGACGGCGACGTCCGGTCACAACCATACAGGGCAAAACACCCATGCACAAGATGTCACACGTAGAAACTATAACACTGCATTTATATCCCCACAGGTCCCCCACAACACGTCACCGGAGAGGAGGTGGCAGCAACATCCAGTCCCCCCACAGAAGAGGCCCACAGTGATGACAGTACCTCTGCTCGCCTGGATCAGGATACCCAACCTGGCCCATTAGGAATCTCCAGACAGTAGGTTACCCAGACACAGTCCAATACCACCACAGAGCCTCCCCTCTCAGGAAACACCAGCACAGCACCCACCCAGCGGGCCCATACCTCTGTCCCCAGGACACGACATACAGCAGTGTGTCCACCACTACAGGGACCCCATGCAACCCCACAAACACAGGACGATCAGGCACCTGGGGTCAGTGGCAGTGGGCACACAATTCAGGGGACAGAGGCACAAGACAACAGGGAAGCTGGGAGGACTGCTGTGTGACAGGAGGAGGACAGGCCCAGGGAACCGACTCTCCACGAGGCACTCACCAACATCCTGGGAGCATACCACAATTCCCAGGAGAAATGGGACAGATACTGGACAAGTGCCAGGAGAACCAGTGGCTGCAGGAGGGACAATACCTGGGGATCAGGCAGGACCTGATGGACATCAACACCACCCTGGTCACCATTGCAGGGGTGCTGGCAGACATGGGCAACACCATGAGGGAGGCAGTGGCACACCACCGGGCCCCTGACACTAGCCACACCGATGAACAGCCCTCCACCTCCGCTGCCGCTAGTGGACAGGAGGCCCCAGCACAGGAACAACAGGCCATCAGCACCCCTCCCACTGCAGAAGGAAAGCCACTCCACAAACGGTCCCTGCGATCCAGGCAGAAGCCAGAGAACTTTGCCAAGACCCCCGCCAGGAAATAAGACTCCCCTGATTGTCACCCTTGTGTCCCACTCTGTCACCCTGTCCACCTTGAACTGCCATTGCTCCCCTTCCTATCCCCTCTTGGACAAAGTACCTGTGATACAAATAGACTGGGCTCTATCCTGGACTTACCTCCATCATCCCCCCAGCCCATTGCACATCCCCTTCTACCTCTTAGCACTTAAATAAACACCCTTTGCATAAATACAGGTATGGAGTATGTCAAATGATTTAACTATGTATTTGTTTAACAATGTTTAAACACTGCAATACCACTGTACAGTAATATATATATATGTAGGAATGACCTGTAGTTGGCTACAATCAACACACCAGGTGCCAGAGTGGGGCACAGATATCTGAAAATAGAGATGCCAAAGGGTACAGTAAGTGGCCATAGAAGTGGGAAAATCTGCATGCCATGTACAATGTCAAATACAAATCTATCAATGCAAAGTGAAGTTACAGTGTCTTACCTGTGTGTCACTGGAAGTACTGTTGTGTAATAGCTGTTCTGTTGTCCTCATCCTCATCCTCTCCCTCCTCATCTTCACTGTCCACAGGGCCCACTGCTGCTACACGCCCATCTCCAGCCTCATCCTCCTGCGGAAAAGGCACCTGGCATCTCAAGGCAAGGTTATGCAACAGGCAGCATGCCATGATCATCTGGCACACCTTCTTGGGTGAGTAGCACAGGGATCCACCTGTTAGATGCAGGCACCGAACCCTGGCTTTCAGGAGGCTGAATGCCTCTCTATTATTCTCCTTGTTTGTCTCATTGTAACGTTTCTCTGCCCTTGTCCTGGGATTCCTCACAGGGGTCAGTAGCCATGAGAGGTTGGGGTAACCAGATTCCTCAGGATGTAGGCATCATGCACAGAGCCAGGATACTTTGCATTGACATGGGAGATGTACTGGTCCAACAGGCACACTATCTGCACATTCATGGAGTGAAAGCTCTTTCGATTTCTGAACACCTGTTCATTTCTCAACAAATGCAATATGTGTACCATCAATTGCCCCAATAATGTTGGGGATATGTCCCATTGCATAGAAGTCAGCTTTCACTGGGGCCAAATCCTCCACCTGGGGGAAAACGATGTAGCTGTGCATGTGTTTTATCAGGGCAGACAGCACTCCCGTTAGCACTATTGAGAACATTGGCTGTGACATTCCTGCTGCCAAGCCCACTGTCACTTGGAAGGAGCCAGTTTCCAAGAAATGGAGCGCAGATAGGACTTGCACAAGAGGGGGGATCCTGGTGGGGTGACGGATAGCAGATATCAGGTCAGGCTCCAATTCAGCACACAGCTCTGTGTTTGTGGCCCTGTCAAGTCTATAGGTGAGGATAATGTGCCTGTCCTCCAGTGTTGCCAAGTCCACCAGTGGTCTATACACGGGGGGATGTCTCCAACTCCTATTCATCAGCAGCGGTTGTAATCTAGGGGGCAAAACAGTGAGCAGCTGGTCAGTATTCCACATTTCCAAACACTACACTGCATTGCATGTTGTGACAGTAACAGTATGTTGTTGAATAGGCCCAAATGGTGCCTATGTGTACTGTGATGCAGATAGGTGCCATGGCCTGCCCCCCCTGAAATGGCGTCCACCTGTCCTGTTTGGAGGGACAGGTGAAAATGAGGTAATTCCGCTGATGTTGTGCGCCATTGCAGGAGGCGGTCGAGTACCACCGTGCAACACCTCATTGGTTGTGTATGGGCCCTATGGGTTACAGTGGCCAATGGTGATGTACGCCGGTGGTGACGGTACTCACCGCCGCGGACGTGACCACCATTTTCTATCTGTTCACTCACTTGCTACTTGACCTTAAACAGGAGAGGACCTACACTGCAAGTGCTGCCATGACCTGTGACTGGAATCAACCATGGCTCGTGTCACTGGGGAAAGGGCCCCTGCCTTCACCGCTGTGGAGTTGGAGAGACTGGTGGATGTGGTCCTACCCCAGTACCGAATGCTGTATGGGCCTCCAGACCAACAGGTGAATACACTGTGAGCACGATGCAAGGGGCATGGCTGAATGAGGGGGTCTCATGTGGGGGGGTTGGTAGAAGTGTTCTGGGCAGCATGATGCATGTATGGTGGGCAATGTCTGTGCATAAGGGGATGTGAGGGCTATGGTGGGCCATTAGTGTAACAGGCTAGACAGTATGACTGCTACATTTTTCAATGTATCTTTTTCTGCAGGTCAGCACCCATCAGAAAAAGGGTTTATGGCATGCCATCGCCAAGGACGTGCAGACCATGCGGGTCTACGACAGGCAGAGCACCCACTGTCACAGAGGGTGGGAGGACCTGAGACGCTGGGAAAGGAAGACAGCGGAGGCCCAGCTGAGGATGGCCTCACAACCAGGAATGGGTGCCCATCGAACCCTGACCCCACTGATGGCCTGCATACTGGTGGTGGCCTATCCGGAGCTGGATGGGCACTTGAGGGCATCACAGCAGCCACAAAGGGGTGAGTACAGTTTCACATTGTACTACTTGATCGTGGTGGGGTAGTCTCCGGGTGGGGGATGTGGGCCTGTGGGTGCAACTAGGCCAGGCTGGACATTGCAGGGTAGGTTCCATGTTGGGCAGGGGCTGATCAACATCACCTCCAACCAAACTAGTAGGCATCCACTACTGGGTAGGGGTCTGTGGGTCTCAGGTATGCTGCAATTGGTGTTAGGTATTCCTGTCCATGGGCTGGTGACTAGCATTGTGACTGGTAGTGTTTGCCTAGTGCGTAGGACTATTCCCTGTGTGTGTGTGTCGTGTACACCAACGGTGGTGTTGTTGCTGCCGTGGACCAAGTGTATCCTTTGTCTCTTCCCCCCTTTTTTGTTTTGTCACCCTGTCCTTTTGTGCATTAGCATCATCTGATGGAGGAGCAGAGGCACGGGCGATGGAGGGAGCTGCATCCTACAGGGCCCAGGAGGCCGAATCCACCGACGGTGAGGGCACCACAGGCACTCACACAAACACCATCCAGATGCAGAACTACCTCTACTGTGTCCCCTCCTCCTCATCGTCCACCACCCTCCCAGTAGTGTATCCACTCATACCTGCATGCACTACATCCTCATCCACTACCACCATCACCAGCACACCTATCACTACACACCCCTCACTGGCAGACACCACCCCATCCATGCACACGTCCCCTGTGTCCTCTCCCACTGTGTCTGTTCCCCGTCCACCCAACAGCCATCCACCTCTCAACAGCATCCAGCCCATGCACCCAAGCACAGCAGCCAGATACCTCCCACAACCACTCCCTCTTCCTCCACTCCCAAACCTTCTCCCTCTTCCCGCCCCAAGACCCTAAGAAGCTTTTCCTCTCTGTCATTGACCCCTTTCCTACCCCTCCCCCGTCCTTCACGTCGGACCAGGGTGGTCAGAACCCAGGCTAGCACCTCAGCCACCCAGTCCATGGCCGCAGTAGTGTCGGCAGCTACTGCAGGTTGGAGAGGCTCCAGGGAATCAGCCATCAGCACTGACAGTGTGCCTGCACCAGCTGCCAATGGGAAGGGCAAGGATGGACCACCAGCTGCCAAGGGTAAGGACAAGGAGACACCACCAGCTGCCAAGGGGAAGGGCAAGGATGCACCACCAGCTGCCAAGGGGAAGGGCAAAGGGCCTGCAACTGCAGGCAGGATGGACAGGAGGCCTGGTGCTGGTACTGATTCTGAGGCCCCACCACCAACCATGGCAGTTCAGATGTCCGAGGCTACAGGGGAAGGTCTGGAGCCTCCCCCACCATCCACTTCCCCGCCACCAGCACTGCAGCAGCACCACTGACAGCAGCAGCAGCCCTAGTGGGCAGCCGTCTGAGGCTGCAGGGGAAGGGCTGGAGCGCCCCCTCCACTACTGCCTGCACTGCCACCAGCACCACTGCCAGCAGCAGCAGCCCCAGCGGGCAGCCATCCGAGGCTGCAGGGGAAAGGCTGGAGCCTCCCCCCACCAGTGCCAGCCCCGACACCACCACTGCCACCACTGAGCAGCCGTCACTACAGGCGTGCAGTGTGTACTCCTAACTTCATGGCTCTACTGCATCCTGGAACCTGCAAATCCTGTGGGTCTGACACCCAGGTGAGAGACTGTGACCTTGCACTCTCCAATATCAGCATCACAGGGCACAATGCCCCCTTCAGAACCAGTGGAAGAAGCCATCCACTCATCCCCTCCTTGCCAGGATGAAGCACACAGGGCACAATGCCCCCTCTAGAACCAGTGGAAGAAGCCATCCAATCACCCCCTCCTTGGCAGGATGAAGCACACAGGGCACGAGGCCCCTCTAGAACCAGTGGAAGAAGCCATCCGGATGAAGCACACAGGGCACAATGCCTCCTCCAGAACCATTGGAAGAAGCAATCCACTCACCACCTCCTTGCCAGGATGAAGCACACAGGGCACAAGGCCCCCTCCGGAACCAGTGGAAGAAGCCTCTCCTTGCAAGGATGAAGCACACAGGGCACGAGGCCCCCTCCAGAACCAGTGGAAGAAGCCATCCACTCACCCCTCCTTGCCAGGATGAAGCACACAGGGCACGAGGCCCCCTCCAGAACTAGTGAAAGAAGCCATCCACTCACCCCCTCCTTGCAAGGATGAAGCACGCGGGGCACGAGGCCCCCTCCAGAACCAGTAGAAGAAGCAATCCACTCACCCCCTCCTTGCAAGGATGAAGCACACTGGGCACAAGACTCCCTCCAGAACCTGTGGAGAAGCCACTCAAAAGAGAGACTGTGGCTTTACACTCCCCAGGACCAAGCAGTGGGCAAACCACCCACTAGTGAGACTGTGGCTTTGCATTCCCAGGACTTCGCACAGGGCACGTAGCCCTCTCCAGGACCAGTGGTGTTGTAACATCTTCCAGCTGAGGTGCCCCCCCCCATTCCCCGTCCCCCAGAGGGGCTTGTGTATTTTCGATCTGATGCCCCTGCAGTGTTCACTCCGTGTTGTTGCAAGAGTCAATTGGGGCCTTGGCCTATGTGATGTGGCCCTGTGGCCCACGAACATTGAGGACTGGGCAGTGTCCCTCCATTTGTACATATGTATATACTGTTTTGATTTTGAATCACAAATTTCTAGTATTGAATCTTATTACACTCACTTTAATCAATTCCTTTTGTCCTGCAATATTCCTGAGGGCTGCGGGGTGTAAATGTAAAGTTACTGCATCTGTTTATATGTATGGTATTGGGGTTGGGGGGGTTGCGTTTTGCGTGTGTGTGTCACCTTCTTTTTACTCCCCCCTCCCTTGTGTGCTAGGCAGCAGTACTCACAGTGGTCGTCTTCACCGGCGTTGATGTACATAGTGAATGAGGAGGTATACAATCATGGGAAATATGTGCAACTCAGGCTCCATGGCGTTGTGGTTCTTCCTTGAGTGTCCAGGGGTGAGTCCTTTGCCTTCTGTGTTCTGTTTCTGCCGTGCTTTTGATGTCGTTGGTACTGCCCCGAAAAAGGTGGTGGATAGGCCTGTTGTAATACAGTGGGCTGTACATTGTCTTCCGCCTGGCTGTTGGCGGTTACCGCCACAGTGCTTGTTGCTGCTGCCATGGCGGTCGGTGAGTTAAAGTTGCTGTATTTGTGGGCGGTTTCCTCCATGGTCATAATTCCAGTTTTGTTACCGCCGACCTGTTGTCGGTATTACGGCCACTTTATCACCGACCGTCAGGGTTGTAATGAGGGCCATAGTCACACTAAAATAAAAGTAAATTAAAAAATATCGGCAGCCAACATATCGACTGCTATAACATGATTATAAATAAGTAAAAATGTATTTAATAACAGAAAATTCAACACAAAGTAAAATGAAAATATGTCAAAAACGATAATGAATACAGCATAAAACAAAAGAAATACTTGAATTAGCATCTGTGATATAAGGCAATAACTAAGAAAAAATACAAGGACAAATTTTAACATTTGCCTTCAAAACCGAAATGGTTAACAAATAGGAAAATACAAAGTAAGCTAACAACACAAACTGCTACTCAACTTGTTCACAGAAAAGGAGACCCTCACTGTTCCTGAATAGAATCTCTAATACCCCTTTGAACATTCACTCTCTAATGTGAAAATGAAATACATCCTGAAAGAAAGTTTGTGTACTAACTCTATAAAACAAAAAAATACTATCAATCTAGCATATTTAAAAATCACTGAAACCAAAAATAGTTAAATGTATTTTCTTTCTTAACAAACACCCAATACAGAATTAAGGCCTAGATTTATGAAAAGTGATGCTGCACATAGTGCAGCTCCACGTTTATTGTGCCCCTTAGCGCCCCCCTAATGCCACCATATATGCATTGTATTTAAATTACGGTGCACTATGGCAGTAGTCGGGAGACTAGCATCATAATTTTTGTCGCTAGTCTGTCTCTTTGCAGGACTAGGGTAAAAAATGTTGATGGCAATCCTGCAAAGCACCCAGAGGTCCATTGAATACAATGGGAGCCTTTTTTAATGCCTGCATTAAAAAATGCTGAGAAAATGGTGCAAAGGAATCTCATAGATTCCTTTGCGTCATTTTTACAGCTTCCCTAGAGCTGGAAATCCCCACTTGCATACATTATACCTGGTGGAGGCATAATGTGGTGCAAGGGGTTACAAAGTGGCACATGCTGATGCTATTGTGGCATTAAAATGACGCTAGGCCACCATAAACCTGGGCATAAATTCGCGAAACTTCAAAACTCAACTGTAAAAAAAAAAAGGAAACAATGGGAAGTCCTACAAAAACCAAGGGCAGGGCTGAAAAAAACATAATTTAACTATAAAATCTAATATGTTGCAAATGAATAACACTTACCTTATAATCCTATAAACAATTTAAATTTAAGTTCATTTTTGTAAAATTTGTATTATTCACAGATTCCAAAATTTCCTATAAAGGTATGTACACAACTTAAAAGAAAGGGAAGCTTCCATTAATCTAAGAGGAGTTATCTGTACCTAAATAGAGCACAACCAATAAAATAACTAACCAGATGTGCACCCAGTATTATTCTAATAGCTATTATTGGCAAGCAACTACAATTATCAACACTGCAATGAAAGTAGGAGAACATAATCATTCTGCTAACACACCTGTGTATTTGTAATATAGTGCAAGAGTTAAAAGAATCAAGCAAGCACTAGTTCAGCACTAGCAGGAACAAGTTTAAAAGACAATTTTGCTCTTCCTTTGTGATCTTAAAGACTGCCTAGTGTGATACACAGTCTTGCACTGTGCAGCACAGGATTTGTGTTGGAAGCATGCCATTCAGGAACAAATTCCTATGCCTAGATAAACATGGAAGGGTCCCATTCACTGGATGTGAGCTGTGAATGTCAGCACATGTAAAAGCATGTTTTTTTTGGATAAATTAATATTTTTACTCATGGAGCCGTACATAACCACGTAGAGGAAGATGACAATCAGAGCCAGCAGTCTTGGCAGTGGCAATTCTAAAACTAAACACTGTACCCTATGAACTGAGAAGGGAACTCTGCAGTGCCAGTGCTGTAGGACTTTGGCGGTAGAGAACCCAATGAAGAGAGAACCTATTCTTTTCAGCGAGAACCGATTTTCAGTGTTGAGAAAGTTGCCATAAAGTTGTAAGATTTTTTCAGCCTACCAACACAGGGAGCCTGTAATTGGTGTCCACCCCAACTAAGGGCCTCATTACAAGTTTGGCGGTCGGACTCCCAAATCACCCTGCTGGAGATCCAAAAAAAGACCACCAAGTTGGCGGTCTTCCAGAAAGTCCAATTACAAGTCAAATAGGCCAGACCATCAACTGAAAAAGGCAGACTGGCAGTGGCACAGAGCCCTGGAAATAGGCAGTCTGACCTCCAGTGCTGACATCACAGCGACCAACCAATGAACGTATTACAAGTCCAAAGTCGCAGTGGTGGGCACCCATGGAGGTCCGAACCATGGCAGTTCACGGTCACCAAAGTAATACACAATGTCATATTAGATGGATTTGAAAACAGCACAGCTGGCACACATTGCACACTGGACACATCTACAAAGGACAGTATAATACACACCCCTTCACACACTGTAATCCTTTGCATTTACACTAAAAAACACTGAAGCTACAACAAATTATTTATCACACAGCACAGATCGCAGGCACTACTATTTTCTCACCGTCTCTTTGCACACCAGCACACACTTTTGTCCTGTCACACCTGTTTGCACCTCTTCTCTTTAGTACGTCACTGTCGCATTTTCTTTTCTTTTCCACCATGTCATGATCTTAAAATCCATTTTTTCCTGGGAATGAGTTGAGAGTCATGGTGGATGAAATCATAAACATAGAGTCAGAATTGTTTAGAGCTCAAGTCTCCTCTCAGTAGGAAAATTCAAATGTTGGACAGAGTCAATGATGTCGGCACCACCCTGTGCACAAAGGAGGACATGAGGAAGAAGTGGAATGCCCTCAGGGGTAAGGTCTATTCACTGGTCTCCAGACACCAGCTGCAGGCCAAGAAGACTGGCGGTGGCTCTCCCGGTGCCCCATTACATCTCTTCCCCTAGGAAGAGGAGGTCTTGGCCATACTGCATCCTGAGGGCTTGACAGAAATACATGGAGGAGTGGAGTGTGGTAAGTCACAACAATAAAAATGTCAACCAAATGCAATGCCATGCATGCTCACTGCTCACCTTCTGCCACTTTTACTGCCACTCCACTCACCAGCCCAGTGTTCACTTGTCCAAAGACCCCTGTTTGACAACTCACAATTGAAGTGTACTCACCTCAGGGGATAACTTTGATATAGTGTGAGTACTACAGGGACTGTCATGACTACAACTCGCAGGAGGAACTGTTACTGTTACCCAAACCACGAGCCAAGTGTTTCCTTCTCCAAATACCCTTGTTTGTATACTCCCAATTGAGGTGTACTCACATGGGAGGATAACATTTTTCAAGTATGTGTAGTACAGGGACTAGTATGACTATAACTCCCAGCAGGAACTGTTAATGTTACGCAAACCACCAGCCCAATGTTTCCTTCTCCAAATACCCTTTTTTGTTAACTCCCAATTGCATAGCCATTGTTTACCATAAACCAAACACCAGCCCAGTGTTCAGTTGCCCAAATACACCTGTTAGTGAACTCTCAAATAAAGTTCTCACCTGAAAAGATTACATTTTTCAAGTGTGTGTAGTGGAGAAAGTGACATGACTGCAAAGCCCAATAGGCACTGGCTCTGTAACTTCAAACACCAGCAGAGTGTTCACTTGCCCATATATCCATGTTTGTCACCTTACAAATGAAGTATACTCACCTAAGGGAACAACATATGGATGGTGTGTGTAGTAAAGGGACTGACATGAATGCAAATCCCAAGAGACTCTGATACTGTTACCCCAACTACCAGCACAGTGTCCTCCTCTGCAAATCGTCTGGTTTTGTAACTCACAAATGACGTTTACTCACCTGGGGGCATAACATTTTATAGTGTGTTTAGTAGAGAGAGTGACAGGACTGCAAATCCCAGGAGGCACTGTTTCCATAACCCCAACACCAATGTAGTGTTCCCTTGTCCAAATTCCCCTGTTTCTGCAATCACAAATGAAGTTTACTCCCCTGGGGGATGACATTGGTCAAGTGTGTGAGGTAGACAAAATAACCTGACTGCAACTCACAGGAGGCACTGTTTCTCTGACTCCAAACACTTAACAGTGTACATTAGATCAAAGAGCCCAGTTTGGCAAATCACAGCATAAGTTTAATCAGATGTGAGGATACCATTTGTAAAGTGTATATAGTAGACAAACTGACATGACTGCTAGGGCCAAGAGCCTCAGAATCCCTCACTCCAGACACAAGCCCAGGGTCCATGTGCACAAATATCCAAGTCTGTGAAATCCTATTTAAATTTCACTCCCCTGGGAGGATTCCATGTGGGAAATGGTGGGAAGTAGAGTGAGTGACCAGAATGCAAATCACAATTGGCCCTGTTTACTTAACTCCAATAACAACACCTGCTTCACTTGCCCAAATCCATATAGTAGAGAACTCTACACACCTGGGAGGATGAAAATTGTCAAGTATGTGCAGTACAGACAGTGACATGACTGTAACTTCAGGAGGCACTGTTTCCCTAATTCAAAACACCACACCAGTGACTACTTGATCAAATATCCTTGCTTGCTAAGTCACATTTGAGGTTTACCCATCTGGTAGTGACCAGGATGCAGATCATTCCCAACTCTGAGATGTTTCTGGCTACCTAGCTCCATCGTGATCTGCCAACCCAAGGTGTAACTATTGTAGACATGAAGGAGACCTCACCCAGTGTGCAGAACAATGATTCCAAAGCCCTCAAGAGGCAGCACCAGAATGGTATTGGCAGCAGACACATTAGCACTGCAGTAAACACATGATGACTCTTCTCATCTGTACAGCAAATACCTGGGTCTGCCTTCATCACATTCGACTAGGCCTCAAAATGGACCTAAAACCTACCTTCCCTAGCCACTGTTTAGCTTACACTAGTGGTGATTACATTCTCAGGCCATCCTGCTAAAGGACAATATTTTGCACATTTCAACAGTTGTTTCAGGCAAGGTGATCTGGTATGCTCTACAAATATCATGCCAGTACAACCAATACCATGTGGACCTGTCACAGTAGCATTACCCAGACATTAAGGGCCTTATTTATGCAAAATGGAGCGAACACAGTTTTGCGTCAAAAACGTTAACGCGGGCTAACGCCATTTCTTTGCGCTACCCGTGTGTCAAATTGATACTTTGACGCATGGGGGGTGATTCTGACCCCGGCGGTTCACTACCGCCGGGGCCAGGGTCGGCGGGAGCACCGCCAACAGGCTGGCGGTGCCCCGCAGGTCATTCTGACCGCGGCGGTTTGGCCGCGGTCAGAAAGGGAAAACCGGCGGTCTCCCACCGGTTTTCCTCTGCCCTGGGAATCCCCCATGGCGGCGCAGCTTGCTGCGCCGCCATGGGGGATTCTGACAACCCATGCCACCATCCTGTTCCTGGCGGTTCTCTCGCCAGGAACAGGATGGCGGTATGGGTTGTCGTGGGGCCCCTGGGGGCCCCTGCAGTGCCCATGCCAAAGGCATGGGCACTGCAGGGGCCCCCGTAAGAGGGCCCCACATTGTATTTCAGTGTCTGCATTGCAGACACTGAAATACGCGACGGGTGCCACTGCACCCGTCGCACCTTCCCACACCGCCGGCTCAATTCTGAGCCGGCGTCCTCGTGGGAAGGCTCTTTTGCACTGGGCTGGCGGGCGGCCTTTTGGCGGCCGCCCGCCAGCCCAGTGCAAAAGCCAGAATCACTGCAGCGGTCTTATGACCGCGGAGCGGTGTTCTGGAGGGGGGAACTCTGGCGGGCGGCCTCCGCCGCCCGTCAGGGTCAGAATGACCCCCATGGTGTCCCAAAGCATGGGTTAGAGTAATTTTTTTTTTTACTCTAACCATTGTGCCGCGTTGTAAAGAAAAACGATGTTAACGCAGGGAAAATGACTCTAATCCAGTTTGCGATGTCGCAAACTGGATATGTGCCAATTTCCACCGCATTAGCGTCAAGAAGCAGCGCAAATGCAGCAAACAGTGCTAAGGAGCCCTAAAATGGGTCCCAGAAGCCAGGAGAGACCCCAGGGAGACCCCAATCAACTAGGAACCAGCCAGGGGGACACAGACAAGACCCAGGAGAGGGAGAAGAAGAAAAGTGTTGTTTCAGTGTAGAGGAGCATGAAATATTGGTCAGAGAGGTGACAGAGCACCAGCATCAACTTTTTGGCACCTCAAAATTGCCCATTGGGAGGAGAGAAAGGCAATTTGGCAACAACATCAGGTATTGTTACTTACATTATGAAGTACACAACAGTAATGTCATACCCATGCTGCCCATTCCAGGGTCTACCCCGTGCCAGTGTTACAATAGCTGCAATGCCACCTTGCAACATCTCAACTGTCATATTGCGAAGACAACAGCATTGAGGGGGAGGACATATGTGTCTAGCTAGTGAAACACACCCGTACAGTCATAAGAGGAAATGGAACACTGCCAATCCAATCAGTGCAATCCAATGTAGCACACGTAGGCAAACATCAACATGACACACTACCAATGCTGACACCTTTATCATATCATGCCAATGCAATACATGGTATGTGCTTAGTCTCAGCAACGTATAGGTGTATGTGAAATATCAGCGACTGGGTCAGTCCTATGTTGTTATGGGTGGTGCAAGTGGCATCAGAACACCCACAGGCATTGCAAGGCCTCAACATGCTAATGGAAGCAGAGGGAGGGTTGAGTAGGACAAGAAGATGGCAAGACACAATTTGAAATGAATCTACACCTAGAGGATGTGACCCACACAATTCCCCTAACTGCCAACACTACATGTGACATGCAGGTGGGGCATAGGCCTGTGAGAATGCTAATATTAATGACAGGAACATTGAACAGGAACCAAGATTACAATGTTCCACTAATAGGAAGTCTGTGATGTCACATTACAACTGCCACAACACAGACACACTAATTGTACAATATCTCATTGCAGAGGACGATGGCTCTCCTGTGGATATGCCTGTCCTGGACTACCCTGATGACACGGATGATGAGCTGACAACCATTAGACATCAAACCCTCCAAGATGTCCTTGGAACCCTCCAGACCCCACCTTCACTCGCAAGGAGGAGCACAGATGTAGCAGCCATCACAGAGGACCCACCCACCACCCCAATAGTACAACCTGCCAGCTCCAACACAGCTGAGGACTCTGATGACACTGGTACCAGAGAGGACAGTAGTGGGAGTACAGTGGGAGCTGGCCAAGGAGGTGCGGGTGAGGATGCAAAATATGGCAGCCAGCCTTGAGGGGATGCGCATGTGCATGATGTCATCCGCAGAAAAGTCAGCAGCCATGCAAGTCCAACCATCGCTACTGCAAGGACTACAACAGTGTGTGAGGTATTTCACCACAGCAGTTAGGGAGTTGCCACAACACCTGGCATCCCAAACATTTTACTGCATGCCCGACTGCAATCATGACCCCCTCAGGGCCGACCTGGGTGCCTACCACAGCAATGTAGCTGCTATACTCAATAACCAGCAGCTCATCCTTGCTGCAGTAATGCCCTTAATAGCTCACAGTTGGCAGCCACCGGGAATTCAGAGTCCACATCTTCAAACACTGAAGTGTGTGTTGCCCCCTCAAACCCACCACCACCAAGGGCAGAGGAGACAACACACACATCAGAAGATGAAGACGTGAAACAGATCACCTTCAGCCGTAGTAGTACCCGGTAGCCCCAGTCCACGCCACATGGGCACTGATTTTCCTATGTTCTGGGTTTGTGAACATGCCAGTCTTGCTGCAGTTGGTAACATGCACTGTTCTCTAGCACACTGTTTACCTTACCTCTATGGACTGCAATTGTCTTTCACTACCTAATTGGAAATTCATGTTCCTCTGCACTGAATGACACCCCATCACAGCATGTCCAGTGACAAGTCCCTCACCATTGCACTTGTGTTGAGTCACAATAGAAGGCATCACACTAATAGATGTATAATACTGGGCTATGTAAATATTGCACTACAGCACTTTAAAATAAACAGCACCTATGCAACCATTTTGTGTCTGTGTAGTGTGACACATCAACTGTGCAGGAGATTTGTGATGCATGTAACATGTCAATGGCCACAGAATGTCAATACAATAGTGTAGAAAGAATGTGGGTTGATATCTATGCAGAAGGGTCTGAATTGTATCATCATCTCTGCTACCTTTGGCTTCTTTCTGAAGTAAAAGCATCACAAACAGTATAATGCTGTGTAGAAATGTGTATGTCAGGTCCAAAGTATCTACAAGATGAAACTCAATGTGGCCCACATTCCCTACAAGACAATCATTATGTATGTGACGTATGACTCTAAACTTTAATCCCACACCATACAGCAGGAATGGATGTGTACAAAAGTATGGACAATAACGTCACCTGGGAGTACAATGTAATAAATCATAGGTGTAATTTATGCATACTGAACTTCATAAGATTATGACACCACTCAGTTTATCAGAGTTCACATGAACATCAGGCTGCAGGCAGACATCTCACAGTGCCCAAGATTCCACTACGGGACTCAAACAATAACAGTTTGAAAATCACATCAACCTTTACAACACATTGGGAACCATAGTTACCTTGAGTGGTAGGTGCAATAGATGGCATATGCATAGAGAAGTAGCTTTGTTGTAGCTGCCAATGTGACAGCTTATTTTGAAGTGGGAGTTACCATGTCAAGAATGGTATGTGGATGCAGGATGGAACAGACAGGCAAACACAAATTTGACACTGTACACTCATGCAAAGGCCCTGACCCCCAAGCATATGACACATACTGTAAAGGAGTACATCAAACTTTATTATATATGTATGAAAGGAAACTGAAACTGTGGCAAACACCTAAACTAACCTAACCTATCCTAACTATACATTACCCACAACTGGCCCTAACTACCCTAAGCTAAACTTACTTACCACATGTAACTAAACACTCTAAACATCAATCCCCCACCCCCTTATATGATGGGACACGTGTAGGACAACATATACTAACCTAAACACGTACTAACTAATCCTAAACAAATATATTTTTTTGTATTTTGTTTTTTACATTTTTTTTTTATAATACACATAAACCCCAACATCATCAACCACCCACCCACCCACAAACAAACATGTAATATTATAACTCCTCCCACGCCCAACTCACTTATCCTAACTAAACTAACAGCCTACTCTAACCTAACACTAAGCCCCCTAAATCCACTAAAGAAAAGTATGAGGAAAAAGGAGGGAGCGGACGGATTTAGGGGTGAGGATCAATAAGTTCAAAGATTTGC
Source organism: Pleurodeles waltl (assembly GCF_031143425.1). Taxonomy (NCBI): domain Eukaryota; kingdom Metazoa; phylum Chordata; class Amphibia; order Caudata; family Salamandridae; genus Pleurodeles; species Pleurodeles waltl. The sequence goes on along the minus strand of NC_090444.1, from coordinate 1,081,479,992 downwards.
TCTTCTCAGGATTTTCCTTATCCTTTGCAGTCTCCTGCTGCTGTGGGCCACCTCCTGCTGCAGAGTGTCCATGCGGCGCAACATACGTTGCATGTCACGTTGTAGGGTTCTTAAATCTGCCATGTCCATTACTGCAGCTGTGGTTGTCTGAGTAGCACTTGATGTAGCAGGGGCTGGTGCCGTGGTTGGATGTGGAGGTGCAGAAGGTGCTGCTGTTGGGCCTTGGGCTGACGAGGTTGAGGGACCAGCTGGAGTGGCTGTCATCCCAGTGTCCACTGTGTTTTGAGTTGTTGTGGTGGTGGCAGTTGTGGCCAATGCTGGCCCCAGCTTGGCTAATTGCCCTCTATGCCCCTGTGGCTCTCTCATGACGATACTGCCTAGCCATCATACGGAGCCCAACCTCCACATCAAGGATGTGTCGGTACCACACTGCCCACCTCTGAAATTCATGGATTCCCTGTGCATTCATGTTGGCAGCTGTAAAAATAGAGACACAAACATTAGTGACATCTTTGTGTGATACATGTACAGATGATAATCTAACACTTCCTCACAAATAGCACATGCAGTCCAAATCACAGTACAGATGATAGTATGTCCCTGAGTAATGACATGCCAACGCAGCCTACCCATCAACTATCTAACAGCACAGCAATGCACAACAAGGTGTGTACTTAATTAAATGATCTGTGCATATTTGTAGTGCTATTCGTTACATAAATGCTGCATGTACTCAACATGTGCTAGGCCAACTAATCCTTATCTTCTGGATCAAATTCAAGGTACACAAGACCTGTGATTTGTATTTGGAACTGGCAGGATGGTACGCAGTTGGTAATCATAAGGGGGCATTGTAGTTTGGCACACATTAATGCTTCAATTACATGTCTGTCATCTACACTGTGACCATCACACCTAGCTACACATATTTTCTCCCCCTAAACCTGTGCCTCAGGGAGGGATGGGCATACAATACATATTTTCATCAAGGACAACCACAAAGCTTTTTCCAGCTGTACATGGATTTAGTCAGTCCACCAGAGTAAGGAGGCTTGCCAACTAGGATTGAGTCAACCATTGGACAATCACATCTACATTCATATTTCTATTTGTGGACAACCATCAACATCAGATCTCACTGACACATTTCCTAAATCAACCACATTGATGCAAGCACCCATATGGCCTTGACCTGCATGCACGACTGTGACATTTCACTCAAGTGCCACGTAAATGGAGTACAACATGTGGAGCTAGATGCTGTGGGACAGTCACCCATACAGTCCTACATGTTCATTACTTAACAGGGATGCACAAGTTGGTGTGTAAAACTGACACATCACTGTTCTGTGTGAATTAGAGTATAACTTGCTAACTAATTTATGACACTGGCCACCTCCAAATCAATTTTTGGCATACATGTGGCAACAAATCACCTTGTTCACCTGCCATTGCCTATTGCGCAGCACTCGACTCCCAATATATGACTCTCTGCCAGTGAATGTCTAACTCTTCCATGGAACGCTATGTCAACCTCCAGTCAAGTCACATATCAGATCACGTGCCAGCTCATCATATCTTGCAATGAATCCAACACACAGGAGTCAGTCACACAACAGCTGCAAACACAACACAGGACAAACATATTAACACTTACTGGATATGTCTAGGTCCTCGAATCGAGCCACTTCACCTATTGTGCTGGTCTACCTGTAAAACATGGAAGGGTGATATGTGCTCAATGTCTGCTCACTGTACAAAAGTTGGAACAACAAATCACTGTGTGTGACATTTTATATGATAGAGCTGCACATCAGGCACGTAGACACCCCAGCAGACATACCACTGCAAACATTCATTGATACTGTCACTCCAGGCAGGGATAGACACACATATGCACACATGCACTGGCCTAACAATCATGTGGTGTCAAACATGATTACTTAGTTTTGTGCTTAATGCAGTCCAGAGGGTACTCCGTTTCCTCTTTTGTAATTGGGAGACACATGCAATGCCACATTCCTGGTGCACTGCAATGCCAGTGATTCAGGTATTGTGGCTTGTGTATTAAGGGACAATGAGTAACTGTGTGATGGTCATGTGGGTTGATTTGCTTTCAGGAATTATTGTGCTTTCATTTGTCCATAATAGGTGTGCCAGTGTAGTATGTTGTTTACATATGCCACATTGGCAGTGTACCCTACGCCGAATATGACCCCTATGACAACATGATGGCAGGGATCTTGGGTGTTATTTGATGACAATGTTATGCTAAACATGGATTGGCCACTTTTCTGATTCAAAATAGCAAAAAGCTGTATTCTGACAGTGTCTTAGTTGATCATCATTGACAGAATGCATGGGCACAGGTGTAGTCATTACACCTGAAATGTGTTACTCTGGGCCCCGTGTACCTATATCAGGTATTGTAAATCACACATTGCCAGAATCAGCAACTTAGAATTGCCAAGTTGTGTGATCAGTGGTAGTACACCCAAACTGACACTGTCCGCTTTTAAAAAATGGGGTAGCAAATGTCCTACTTCTGCAATTATGATGAGGTAGGTCTCTATTTGAAAACACCTTGGGAGTGGCAGCACTTACAGGAATGCTGGCCTGCTGATCTCAGCAGACCACCATGTCTGTGACTGCCTTCATACTAAGAAGTTAACATTTGTAGAAATGCTGCAATATTTCAGCAGGGGTGCACCAAAAGTAAGATAACTACCTATTTCTTCACTAAAATAGTATCATGGAAGCAGCCAGTGGTCCCTTGCACAACATCATGCTCAAAAATAGTTTGTGACCATGCATTCACAAAGAGCAGGGATCCCATGCTGACCCTTTCACTTTAGAAAATGGCTTGGCACCAAAGTGACACATATGGTAACTGCACTAGCTCAGTCCCAGCAATTGCGTCCAAGCAAAAAATTTTGTTGGGCCCTGCTACTCAATGATAGGATTTCAACACCTACTCCGAAATGCCACGAGATGACCCTGTTTTGTGCTAATGCAATCTGGTTGCATAATGGCCCATTTGGGTTTGGCCATGTGAATGATTATTTGTCCAGACATAAACACACAGAAACAGTGAACTTAGGCCCAGATGTGTAATTTATTTTGTGTTGCATTTGCTTCATTTGTTGACTCAACAGCTGCGCAAATTAGCAAAATATATTTGAATGTAGCAAGTGTGCGCTACTTTTGTGGCCAGAAATTACACAAATGCAGCGCAAAGTAGAAATACGTGCCTAAAATAATAGTGAAGGTTATGAAGAGCTTGGTACAAATGGCCCAGAATACTGTTCAGACATGGTTCCACAAAACTGTGGACTACATTGTTTCCATGTATTACCATGTGAAATACATCCCATTCCTGTTACACTCACAGGTTGTTCAACTTGCATTTCACGTGGCCACAAAGATTGCATGCAGCATGTCACAACATCTGCTACTGTCACTCCAGAGCATTGCGCTGTACACATTAGTCAATTTGGTACTCACCAACAGGGCTACCAATCACCACACCCAGGTGGTCCAGCAGGTCCTGCTCTCGGGCCACCAGGTCAGTCCAGCAATGCTTCAGCTGGTGATCGTTGCGTTGGGTGTTGAAAATGCGTCTCAGGTGGAACAGCACCTTTGCCCACCTCAGACTTCATATCTCCGTGTGATACCCCTGAATCACACGGCCCCCAGCCTCCAACATCAGGGGGAGGAAGTGGCACACTAGCCACACAAATGCCCCTAGGTCCTCCTCACCCATTCGCCCCAGCCATGGCCTTCCCGACATCACACCAAAACAATAGATCAAAAGTGAAGAGGGAAAAACAGGGAAATGAGGTAGAAAAAGGAAACTTATCTAACCCACAGAAAGCCCAACACTACCCAACTAATACTACCCACAAACAGACTCCCACAGTACAAAGACAAATCTAAATACAATAAATGACACAAATACACTTACACAGGATAGTAAAGACATTTACCAAACGCCAAGGACAATATAAAGAGCACATAGGAGACAAATTCACAATATTCACAGAGAGACAAGTCAAAACACAGCCACACAGTCTAGAATAATCACAGACTGCAAAGTGAAAGTGACAGTACACCCACTGTACCATTTCTGCAAACAGGATATCCTATTACATCACTTCCTGTATCATTTGCAACCCGTTTATTTGTCTTGCGTGTACATTTTTGATGCTTTCTTGGTTTGCGTCAATTTTTTTTACGCATATGCTTTAAAATCCCAAGCATTCATGGATCAACACATTTTCAATGGATATCCGCATGCCTGGGGTGCGCTGGTGGAATGAACTCTAGGGACCAATTAATGTATAATGTGCATGAGCATAATTTTTTACCGCATATGCGTCATTTTGAACACATATGTGTCATTTTTTTATGCATATGCGTCATTATTGATGCGTTTGTGTCAAAAATTCTGTCTTAAACTGTGTTTGAGTCATTTTTCTAATTGTATCACGCCTGCAGCCTATAACTAGACAAAGATAGGATGGTATGACCTGCAGTGTGTGCTCTAGTGTTTGAGCACATGTGGCAGACCATACTACTGCGGCCCATTAAAACTCATGTTGTTGTGCAGAATTAGCTCTCTTAACTGACACTACAGCAGCACAACTTTGGAAATTCAATAGGATTTTTCAAGTTTGTGCAGGTGTTGCATCAATAGAGGATAGCTAGGCTATGCTACTAAAAAATTAATCATGGCATGTGTGTTTTGTGTGTGAATTGTCTGTTTAAATTATTTGTGTGCCTCTGTGGGAACGGCATGCAAAACATTTGGTGTAATGTTCATGTATGAATGTGTTACAAATGGGTATAGCCATCAGATGCCATTCAATGAGGTACATCAGTCATGATATGTGTTTGTAATATCTGCTGCCTCTTATGCTGTGTGTACTTGCTTGACATTGGGGACAATACATTTCCCATGACTAACTATACACAGGAAAGATCGAGGGCGGCTGATGAGGGCTATGTCAGATATGTTACCCCTCACATGTCATGAAATGTTAGCAACCACTTCATGGTCATTTGTGTGTTTACTACCCATGAGTCAGGCATTTGAACATGCTGGGTAGGTACAGTTTTTGTGACACAGAGTCTCAAATCCAGTCATAAAACTGTTATGTGCACCACAGTTTGACTCATGTAAATGACCTATGTTTCTCCTGTGGCTGTGATGGATCAACAGACCATGCTGCATGTGTTCACATATTTCCAGTGGTTCATTGCACAAAAGTGTCCAATTCAAAGTGTGTGGCCATGTGTACCATGTGTCAGTGTTGGCCTCCATGGTGTAACAGTTATGTGCAGGTCTAATCAGGAGTCTGTGGAGCCAACCCTTGAATTAACTGAGTATCCTTCGAAGCCGATTTAACCTAATGCCAAAGGTCAGGTAGCGGCATACAACGGGATAGGGCAGCTATGGTACAGCAGAAATTTCAGAAGGCTGATGACAGAGCAACCTTGGAGTGCTCAAATATGTTATGGATCAGTAATAGAAAAACAGGCAGGTTTCATCACTACATTTGTACACAGGTTAGGGCTCTAAAATTCTCACCGCAACAGGGAACATCAGTGCCTCTGTGCTGATTAATCTCACAGCTAGTCACCACTCAAGCCCCATCAAAAGGTGGCGGCAGAAGTGAATCTGGTCTGGACCATCAGGGCACAAACATGTATTGTCCTTACACACACATTAGCAGCTCTTGTTTGTTGGGATTGAGGCACAGTACTAAATCCAGGCATACAGCCATAGCACACTGTCACTGTTTGGCACTAATGAATACATGCAAAACCAGACAAGGAATGGGGGCTGGATTTTCCCCTTTGAAAACATGTCCCAGACCAAAATACGATAAGAAAACAAATTAAACTATACTATACATTGGAGGACTGATCGTAGACCTACCAGACACAATACCCCAAGAGGAAATGGAGGGCATGGAAACAAACTATGAGGCAAATGTAGCCAAAGGGAACGTCTCTGGTTAACGCAAAGACTGAAACCAGTCAGTCTAACAGGATGCAGGCTCTGTCAGCAACAAACATGAACAAGGCAAATACACAGTGAGCAGAGTCTGACAGGGACAAGTAGGAACAACACTGTGGAAACAAAGAACAGTTACTGGTGTACTCTGCACTTACACAATCCACCAAGGGCTCTGGTACACAAATTAATTGTACTCCGATACACAACAAGGAGATTCAGGAAATGACAGCTTCTAAGCGGTTCCAGGCAGCAGCAAAGGCAGGGCCGAGTCAAATGGCTTGCCTGCATGAGAGTGCTCACAGGTGTATGCAGCTTCAGTCTCTCACAAGTCCTGAAGTTGAGAATTCAGTTCAAGGGGCCAACCAGACCATTCACATGGGAAGCAATGGACAGCACATTACAGGTCTTACCGACTACCAGGCAGTGCATTATGGGACCTCAAGTCCATGCAGACTGATGAACTAGAACTATGGCATGTCATACTGAAGAGGGAAGCACACAGGAGTCAGAATGGGAGTCTGGGTGAGTGTAGATGATGATTCTCAGGGTACAGATAGTCCATTTAAAGCGCCCCCTAGAGAAGGCTGGGTAGAGACTTAAAACATGGCAGTGGCAGAACATATTACCTGGGATAGACTACGCAGGGCATGTCTTGTGAGCAATGCTTGTCATACCTGGGGCACTTGTGCTATCCATTTTCAGGTTTGATGCACTTCTTGTCACACATGCTCCTTGCAGAGATAGCTGATGTCACACTTACTGCTGTCAAGGGTCTGGTCATACATTCCTGTTACCAATGCAATTGCACATCCACTGCCTCATGTATGATGCACTTTTTACCTTATGATTGATGGTGTCTTAGTTGTGTGTCATATGCTGCAATGGACCATGTTGGGGACATGGATGTGTCTCATAGCTGTGGTCCTATGAAATTGCTCTTCAAATGTGAAATGGACAGGATATATTTCATAAAAACTGTGTGTGATGTTTGCTGTACATTCATACCCATCAAATGTGATGTGGCATCTGAAGTATGCAAATTTGTCTTTCTGCAATGCTCGATGAGGCAATACTCTAATTAGGATTCCTAGAGATCATGTGATGCATAAATAATTACCCAGAGCATGATTGAGTGATGAAGTGAGGTGTTTAATGCCATATCATAACAAAGTAGTGATAGTGACTATAGTTGGACATTTTATTGTACGATCTGTTGTCTGCGACGCATTCCTGCAGCTGTTTCAGGCATTTGTTGTTAGGTTCATATAGGGGAATGTTCCTCCTCACACAAATGTTGTGCAGAATGGCACAGGTCAAAATGATCTTGCAGACCATTTCTGGGGAATATATAGGAGGCTGCCTCCAGTGATGTCCAGGCACCTGAATCTGGACTTCAGGATGCCAAAAGTCCGTTCAACTATGGTGTGTGCGCTACGATGTGCCTCATAATAGGCACGCTCTGCTGCTGTGCTTGGGTTGGTGAATGGAGTCATGATCCAAGCCTGGATCCCATAACCCTGATCAGCTGAAAGAGGAAATGGGGGTAAGTATTTTGTTGTTGATTGTAATGGGAATGTCACGTTGCATGGCAGTTGTTATCTTGTGTTGTCTGTGACTCATATGTGTTTGTGGTATTGTGTGGGATCCTAGGCTTCTGTGACTTTTTCTGCATTGGGTTGTTTGACTAGCAAAACTGGTGTTTGGCTAATTGACCTGATATCTCTGGTATATTTAGAAACTTGCAGTTCAGTGTGTATCTTCCATTTGTTATGTAGTGAGAAAAATGTGTCCATGTGCATTCACTGGAGGTGGCATGATACTTCCACACACACAATAGATTCCACTGTGGTGGTAACATGGTTGCACTACATGGCCTGGACATCACATTCAATTAGACATATGTAATTGCAGGTGAAATGCAACCGTGAGGCCCTTTGATTTGCCTATGTGAAAATGCACAACACATCTCCATAAGTTGGCAGCTCTGAAGTGTTCAGTATTGACAGTGCACAATTATCCCATGTGTCACAAGTTCTATGCAAACCTATTTTAGTTCCCTCACCCAGTTGGCTCATGTGCAACCATGCACTTACATACTGAACTTGCTCTAGGGGTGCTGGGTAACTTGGTTGTGGGGGTGAAGGTTTTAATGTAGGAAGGTCCATCTCCCTGTACATCTGTTATGTATATGGTGAATTGTCTCATTCAGTATGTGTAGCAGTGTGCACTTTGCATTAGTGTCACATCAACGTGTTTTCATAGCACAGTCCACTTCCTTATTGCTAGCTGGCAATGTCACCCCAGGAGTGATGTGAGATGTTGGTACTGCCTCAATAATTCCACGTCACCTTCATTTGAGTCAGCGTCATCATCCTATGTGTCTCATGGTGTTTGACCTACAGCAACACACGTTGCGCACCCCTTACACAGGACGTATTGCTTGGAAGGGTGTTTGATTGACTGTGGCCCTATGTGATATTGAATGGTTCATCTACCACGTTGTACTGCCAGTTAAAGCCATGTCATTGTCACTGTGTGGTTTTAAATTGGTCCCTTGTGGCTCTACAGTGGTATCTATTGTTATTTGCAGCCGTCATTTGTCCATAGGTGTGTATCTCATTGGGTCAGGATATCAAACATGACTACCAGTGTCACACCTCGGTGTCTTCCTCCCCACATGTCAATGTAGTGGTGTATGTTTTGTGTGTCCTACAGGGTTGATGTGCTGTGTGTAAATTACTAGGTTTCTGCACTTACCGACAACAAGGCCATTGCCATATTGTCCATTCTGGAAGTGCTGATTGATGGTGCTGTGGGGGAAGATGACGGAATCACATACACTCCCAGGATACTTTGCCATGATGTTGGTGAACAATCCCTGATGATCAACAATGGCCTGCACATTGATGGACTGGGTGTGCTTTCTGTTGAGGTATATGTGCTCGGTTGCAGCAGGTGGCACAATCCGGACATGTGTGCAGTCAATGGCACCAAGCACATGCAGGATGCCATTAATTTGATAAAACCCCTGTTTGGTCTCCTGATGCTTCTGCTGTGTTTTGGGGAAGCTGATGTGGTGGGGTGTGAGGGAGATGATGGCATCAAGTACCTTGGGAAGGAAGGCAGAGAATGAGGGCTGTGAGACCCCGGCAATCAGGGAACCAGTAGTTTGAAATGAGCCACTTGCCAACATGTGCAGGACAGCTAGCAGCTTGGTCTCTGGTGGAATAATGTGGGGTGTCTGCAAGCTGGCTGCTAACAGTGGCTCAATGTGGCGCAGCAGCTGCTGTATGGCTTGCCAGTTGAGTCTGTACCTCTGGATGAAATCATGCTCCCTGAGGCCCAGAAGGGTTGTCCTGGTCCTGAATAGCCTCTCCTGCCTCCTGGCTGCCTTTGGGGTCCATGTTGGTGTGGTGGTAGCTGCTGCTGTTGGTCCTGTGCTCTGTGTCTTCTATCATGCTGCAGGAGTAACACCTCCATGTCATCCTTCTTGAGCAATGATGTTGATTGTGTGAGTTTTCTTAAGTAGTGGTGTGTTTGCCCCATTTTAATGCCTGCCCTGACCCAGGCATTAAAATTTGACGCAAATTGGGTTTTGCGTCATTTTCCAGCTCCGCCTCCCAGCCGTGCACCATTTTTGCCCGGTTGGATAAATATGGCGCATGGGTGTTTGAGTCATTTTTTGGACGGGAACGCCTACCTTGCATCTCATTGACACAAGGCAGTTTCACGCATCCAGAAAATGACGCACACTTGGATATTTAGACTTTAGATGGGTCTAGCGTCAAAATATAAATATGGTGTTAAGTTTTTGCAGGATTAGCGTAAAAAAATTACGCTAATGCTGCGCAAAGGGAGTATGAATATGGGCCTAAATATGTACAAGGCCTTTGCGAAATGTCACTGTAAAGTTTTGGCAATAGATGTCACAATACAACCAGTAACATTGTATTTTTCACATCTGCAGGTCAAGATGCCACTGGTCACAGAGAGGCCACTGAAGAGAGGGCCACTACTCCCCTGGATGAAGCCCTCAGTGATGAAGACCCTCCTGGAATCTGGATGTGGAGGATGGTTCTGGCCCATCAGACACCAACATTGAGCCTCATTGTGTTCACATCAATACCTTCCAGCCCGGTTGCCTCTACATCATGGGCAACTATGTCCCTAGCACAGTCTCAACCATCTTGTGCCCTCCAGTCCAGGATCCTAAATCGCAACTCCTCTGACAATGATGGTCCAGGGACCTGAGGCAAGTGGACATGGTGGTGGGGATAGGGTGCTTGGGAGGGATGCTGTGGTAAGTAAGTAGTTGCAGAAGGACTCCCATCGGTAAACGTGTGAACAGTGGGAGGCTCACAATACCAACATTGTCTTTCTAAAAGGAGTTCTGAGGGACATTAACACAACTCTGAGCAGGGATCAAAAACAACATGCTACCCCTTCCTTTGATGCATCTACACCAGGACCTTCATCGGTGCCAGCTTCTGGAAGGGAGGCCCTGTCAGGGGAAGAACCTACCCCACACCCCCTGCCTCTGTAGCAGCAGATCCCCACGTAATCGGGGACAACCAGCTAAAAGCCCACATGGTGAGGATGGCAAAACACCCACCACTGCCAGCAAGTGACCTCTTCCAAAATGACCTTCTTTGTGTGCCACATATTCACTCTGATTACTGTTCTTAAACCACCTTCCATTTCGAATGGGAGAATTACACTGGATTTTGGACTTCCAATATTGTGGCATCTACTCCAATGATTTCACCCACCAAGGCTGATCCCTCCACTTTTCTGTTCCTTCATACCCAATTTATATTATGCACACATTTTAAATAAATTCACCTATCACAAAGTCATTGTTTGCTTGCCTCTGTTCCACATTTTGGTATTTAGAGATGCAAGACCTTGTGAGGCAAATTAGGAAGACACAAGATAATAATGCAATGAGGGACCTGGTACAGGTACTGTGTCCTTCTAAGGATTACTACCAACAGATGCAAACACATTGCAACAAGTGTGTAGTCACATCAAACATTTTATTCCACTGTACAGCACATAGGCTGATGAAATGTTTGGACTGTCATAGCCAAGAATGGCTGACTCATATTGAGTCAAGGTACACATACAAAGGTACGGCCCACCAGTTATCAGAAGGAAAGGCCCTGTCAGACATTGTCCTGCAGAATAGGCAAACAGAAAAGTGGAAGGGGTTGCTTGCTTGAGCCTTATCACATACCACACCAGAGTAATCCATCATCACATAAACCAAGGTACAGACACGAGGCAGTACAACATTCCCTGACCACAGTCCCATCATTATCCAAGGACCATGCATCTGTTGGTATGACACAAACACATGGCAGTGCTGTAGCACAAGCACTGTGGCCTGCAATGCATAAACACATCTACAGCTACATACACGCCATGCAAGAAGAGTGTTTGGCCAATGTGAAGGGTGAGTGCCTTGCTTGCAATTGATGAGTACATATTGTATGCCCACATGATGACACACATGATGCAATTGGCCCAACAAAGTACACTAAACAAGTACAATGTGCACTTCAGATCTTCCACCCAAACACTCTTCAAACCGCCACGGCACAGGTCTCATAAACCCCAAATATGTTACCCACATTACCTGGAACAGTTGATGTCCACTTCACATGTCAGAACAGCATCACATGCCTGCCAATGTCACAACTCTGAAATGCCCACATGAGGATGTCATGGTAAAGGTACCTGTACAAAACAAAAACAATGAGTATTGACTTAAAACCATATCTATTAAGCAAATCACATAGCAAGCATCTGGAAATAGAATAACATTGCAATGAGACTGCCGCAAGCAAAGCAGCATCATCAATGTGGAATATATGTGAAGGGCTAACTCATCAAGCACCCTTTGGCTGAATATTGCAGAGTATCAGCTCCCTAGTCGTTACCAAAACACTCAACGCCACAACATCTCGGACCTACAGTACATTGTAGTCGCAGTCATGACATCATATGACATACGCTCAGGAAAAGTAGCTCTTGATGAGATCTTCCTGTAAATCAGCTCCTTCCTTTTCACCACGGTCATCATCACTTGGCATTTCAGGATTCTCCCCCGGTGTCACTGCATGCTGCCCCTCCTCTGGGATGTACGGGTATATTTCTCTGCAAGGCAATGTTGAGGAGCAGGCAGCATGCCACAGTGATCTGACACACTTTTCCAGATGAGTAGAAGAGAACTCCACCAGTCTGATCAAAACAGCCAAACCTGTCCTTCAGGAGCCCGAAAGCCTGCTCCATTACCGACCCTGTTTTTCCATGGGCCTCATTGAAGCATACTTCCCATAGCGTAGTTGGATTCCTGATTAGTGTCAACAACCAAGGATGGTTTGGATATGCAGAGTCTCCTGTTAAGGCATGGGACGTATGTGCTATAATGATTCACTCACTTCATTATTGTAGCAGCAGACATTAAACACGCACACTCAGGACAGATGTGACTTACAACCACCAAGGCCCCCTGTGGGTACAGTTGTGACAACAGATGGGATATGGTGCTGCTCTGCATTATGAATCATGGGCTGAACCCGGACAACATTCACAGGCATACAACTTGCATATTGATGGAATGGAAGTTTTTTCTGTTGTGGTATACTTGTTCATTGTCCTGAGGTGGGACCAAGCCAACATGTGTGCCATCAATGCCCCCCACCACTTGTAGGATGCGTGCAAAGCCATAAGAGTCAGCCTTCACGTGGGCTAAATCCTCACTTCGGGGCAACTGGATAAGCTGTCCAGGTGTTTCAACATTGCTGAGAGGACATCCTTCAACATCAGACTGAACATAGGTTAGGACATGCCAGCAGGTAGGACCACTCCATGTTAGAAGGACCATGTGGCCAGGAAGTGCAATACTGACATGACTTGTGCAATTAGTGGCATGCTGGATGGATACCTAATTGCTGACATCAGATCTGGCACCAATTGATGAAATAAGTCCACTATTGTTTACCTATTCAGATGGTAAAGGAGGATAATGTGGCATTCTTCCATGGCCTGAAGGTCTGGCAGTGGACCGTAATAGGAGGTTGTCACATCCTCCCTCTTTCTGGGTACCTATGTATGACAAGACATGATTTATAGCATTAGTCAGTGTCCACAACAACAAATACTATGCATGTCAATGATATAATGTGACAAGACATTTATTAATGAAAAGACATGGCATCCAGTACACATTACAGGTACAAATAACACAAGGGTCACATGTGACCTCCATGGTTTTCCATACATGTGTCAACAATGTGTACATGGACCAAACTCAAGGATTTGAAACACAATTGCACCTCGAAATGTGACTCGATATCCGTACCACCAAAATTACCATCAGCGGAAGTGGACTGTGTCCCACTGTTAAATGCCATTGTGCCCTGCAACATACTACAATGGTGTTCGAGTAGGAGGATCTACATGTCAAGACAGGATAAGCATGTCTGTGTGATCACAAATACATTTTTGGATGTGTGAAGCAGTTTATAAAGCCCAATACAGCATTTCAGGCCTCAAAAATGCCAGCTGCCTGACCTACTCCACTGGTCATTAGGAACCACCTTCGACTGCTAACGGAAATGGTCATGTCGGTAGGCGGTTGCAACTGCGGCAGACACAGTATTAGGCTAATGTTGTGGCCAGTGGAGGTCGAGGTCCAATCGCTGTGTCTGCCGGTGGTGACGACCACATAGGAGGTGGCTCTTGACCGCCATGTTCTACAGATTCATTCACTTGACTCCTGACACATCTGCCAGCAAGACCTCCCCGACCTGAGCTGCTGTGTACTGCCTTAGGAAGCTGCCATGCCATGTGTTGCACGTGTACCACTCATGCCTTTGTTTGCTGGATGCCATCTCTGTAGGATCAACACATATAGCCAGAGGAGTGTTCTGTGGTACAGGTACATGGCACAGAACTGAACCGCCTGAAGTGGCATGAGTCTGCATTTGTTATTGCACATGTCCACACATGGACAGGAAAGACACTTTTTTTACCCACCATGTCTGTCCCTTCATTGCTACTCATGTGTAATGTTTGAGTTTGTACTCTGGCAGTTGCCTGTAGGGACTGAATGCAGTGAGTCATTCTAACAGAGCGTGAAAGTATTGGTCAATTTATCACCCTTCAGAAGTCACATATGGGTGATGGGTTTCAGAGTGGCTCACATCACAGTACATGCTTCTAGAGCATGGGCTACATGATGTAAGCTTGCTTAGTCATTGTAGGCCATGGGCAGGATAGTGGGGTAGTCTGCAGATGGAAAAATGTATGTCTGTATTCATGTCTCTGTACTTATTGTCTTGTGTGTGTCACACTTGGGGAGTATTGACAGATAGGAAAGTCCTGACTTGATGTTACCGATATGTATGTAACTCAACCTTTTCTGATGATCATGATCTCTTAATATGTTTTTTGCATCCATGCAGGTCAATGTCTATCAAAAGAAGAGATTATGGACAGCCATCGCCCAGAAGGTGTGGACTCTGGGGGTCCCCAGCCAGCAGAGCGCCCACTACAGGAAAAGGTGGGAGGACCTGAGATGCTGAGCCTAGAAGATTGTTGAGGTCCAGCTGTGGATGTCATTCAAACGTGGGCGGGGTGCCCGTAAGACAATGAGCCCCCTTATTGCCCACATTCTGGAGGCGGCCTATCTGGAGATTGATGGTCATTTGGGGGCAGCAAAGCAGCCACAAAGGGGTGAGTACAAGGTATATTCCTGTCTGTCACATTGCCACATGAATGAGTTAGGTTCTGACAGCTCCCCCTAAGGGTGAGCCATGTGTCACACAGTAAATGAGTGGTTGTTTGTGTAGACATGTCATGTGGTGGATATTGATGTGCCCTGCCTATTGGCCCAGGGTCCTAGGAAACAACTGGGTAGACTCTGCAAACCACTTGCTTTCCAGGTACGACAGATGGCTGGGAACATTGATCAATCAACTACTGTTTGTTGTAGCAGTGTGTGTAATTTCTATGCATCAGGCACTACTCCTCAATGTTACAGGCAAAAGGTAAGTAAGTGATGGATCACTGTCCTCTGCCACATGTCTGGGTAAATGAGTATATAGGCATCTGCCACCAAGAGGCTAGCTGTCTTCAGTGTATGACGGGTACTGGTGCCTCACTGCAATGTATAATGTAAGTTTACATTGTTCTTAGGGTCAGCCTAAGATCAATACTTTCCCTTGACAAGTGGGGACTGCCCATTGACATGATTTAGGTGCCAACACTGTTTACAACATTCCTTGTGCCTGCATGTCAGCATGTGTCTCTTTCGTTGTTGAGAAACATTTTAAGCTGCTGTTTCATGCATGGTCAACCTATTTTGATGGGATGATGTCTGTATTTCCTCACATATATGTGTATGGCGAACTGTGTGTGGAATGAGGGGTCCCTTCATGTTGTTCCACAGACAGCAGTGTGTCACCATTGTTTTTTGGCTGACCCATTCACTCATGCATCATAGCATGTCATTTGGCATCCACAACTGTAGTAGCAATGAAGGACATGACAGGTAGGCCTAGAGATTTGAGCCACAATACACAAATCTATGTCCTTGATGTGGCATCATATGGAAAAGTGCACTGCACATGTGTAATGAGTATTATTTGTGACCAGACTGTTGGCCGGCATCACGCAGTGACTTATCTTGGAATCACATGTGTTTGAGCATAAGCCTTCATCCACAGACAGACATCTGTCCATAATGAACATAATGGAGACAGTGATGTAGCTTACAATTTGGCCAACATGTTGAGGGCCTTCTACAAGTACTTGCACATCTCTTGGCCTCTCCAGTATCAAAGGGACTAATGACATCTACTGATGTGCTCAGAGTATGTCATTATAAGGGATGCCAGACATTAGTGGTGATTATCCTAGGGTTTGCTGATTCATTGTGATGTAGATTTTGGGGACATCTCTCCCGGATCCCTGACATGTTGAACTTGATGTCTACAGTGTCCATTTCCATGCCATATGTGTGGCCTATCTGAGCAACATTATTGGGACAAATATCACTTGGTGAAGTGTACATAGTGGAACTGCTTCCAGTGTGACATGAGTAATTCCAAGTCACCTTCTCCAGGCTATTCTACTTTTGTCATCAACATGGTATTGTATAACAATTTTAGCCATATTTTAGAAATGTTATTTTACAAACTAGGCCTGCTGTTGTGCCCTTTAGCCCAGCTACATTTCATTAAGCATCGCTTTATTTTTTTAGCATTAACCACATTTGTGGTGTTGTTCATTTTCTCTATCTGTTTTTTCTTTTGCCTTCTTAGCACTGCATTCATTTCACTTTGTGCTTTCTTCAAGGCTGCAGTCAGATAGGGTTGCCGACAAAAGTGGTACGCTGTGTCTCCAATATTCACAGAAACATAGTTATCCATATGTGGGGACCTTTTCTCAGTTATTTTATTTATTATAAAACACTTCTCTGTCCTGTACACATTAGAAGAAGATTCCAGCCAGATGACCATGACTGCATGCTGACCGCTGAGTGTCTTTGTTACAGCTGCTTTCTGCTGAATCCCTGGCCTATATGGGGATGGTGTCTCTCTAGACAACAGGCTTCCTTGCTCAGGTATGGGAGATGATGTCTTTCCAGGGGGAAAACCTAAAGGGTGGATTAGAGCTTTTCCCGCTGTGCTCTAACATAGCTTAGGTAGGAAATATATATATAATTCCTAGTGACAGTATGGTGGGACTGCTTTTGTGTTTCACTCTTCTTGTCACAATTTTGCTTCTAGTGTGTTTTATCATCCTAGTTATTGAAATACATTTTGAAGATGCAGTTACTTCAATAAACCTTATTTGACTATACTCTGCTTCTGTTTGTTTCTTTGCCTGTGTGAGACTAATGTAACCGAGAGAAAGAGATAAGATCTGATTGACCACGATTCCCCTGAGGAGTCCTCTCTGTCATGCGCCCTGTTGCCACAATCATCCCTGCTCTCGGGTGAAGATAAGGCACTTCTAGTTGGCCGTAAATACCCAGATTAGGTTGGTAGGTGTCACATGGTGTAGGATTACACTCAGTGCCCCACAATTCAGGTGACTCTTCTACCCAAATCCCATAGTCTCTTTAGGATAATGAGAACCTGCGCAACAGGTGGTCATTTCTTATTTTTGGGTCATTATGTATATGACAAATAGATGTGTGCATGACCTACTATTGAATGACAACAGGTAGCAGAGTCTGCTCCGTTGGGCAAAGCTTTGAGGGTGGGGCAAACCTTTGAGGGCAATGGAGTCTCCTACTTGGTGATTGGTTAATGCACAACTTCAGCCATGCTATTGTAGTTATCTGATATCCTGATTTTCCTGTGGGCATCTGCTCACAGTTCAGATGGTATGCATAAATATGGTATGGCACAAGTATGGGCCACTTAGGTGGAGTTTGTTGCTGGGACCTACTTGATATCATGGTAATGTTTGCCAATCTGAGCTGTTGTTCAAGTTTGATCATGGACATTTGATGACCCTATTTCTTTTTGTATTTGCAGCATCAGCACAGGCAAGTGAAGGAGATGGGGCACAGCTGAGTGGGGAAGCATCTTGCCACAAGACCTCGGGTCAAGATACCACAGACACAGAATAAACCAGTGGCCAGACCAGAACATCCTCTTCATCAACGGATTCTTCCTCCAGTGGATATTCCTTAGTTGTATCAGACCCATCGAGGAATCCCCTGTGCCATCTTTGTCTACCACTCACGTACTAAAACCACCCAGTTGGCCATGCCCGCTCACCCAAGAAGGTGGGCATATTCTTTGCTGCAGGCACCACCACCCCAGCCCCTGCAATCCCTGCTGCCCATAGTGAGGAGGCTATTGAACCTCCTGAGAAGTATCTCTGTGGGTCAGTCAGCTATTGAGAATACCATCCATGGACTGGCAACTCAACTGCAACAAACAAATACATTCCTGGTGCAATGGTTGGTCTACAGAGATCTTTTCAGGCTCTGGCCTCCTCACTCACAGCAGCCAGTCACCTCCCAACTTCCGTCCACCCTCCACCTCCTTCTTCCCAATCCAAATCCTCCTTCACCTACCTACTGAGCAGCACAAACAGATGCAAATACCACAAAACACACTGGCATGCAATCAAACAACAGACACTCACAGGCACAACAACAGTCACCACTTCCCCAGACACCTCCACCAAACCCAGCATTGCACATACAACATTTAGCATACCACCAGGCACCACCACAACAGTTAGTGAAACACCTACCACACCCACCATGCCCACAGACACCACACCAACAGACATCCAGACATCCACCTCAAGCACCATATAAAGACACCACCCAGAATGACATGCAGACATCCACCACATCCAGCATACCCTCAGTCACCATGCCAACAGGCATGCACACATCCACCACTCCATCTCCAGCACCTCTACCTCCCAGACCCCCAAGACACACAAACACACTCACTCATCCATCCAGCAGACACCTACCAAATGCCAGCATACCTCCCAGAAGCACACGCCAACAACATCCACACCAATGCAGCAGACAATCACTCCCTTGACTTCCAAATCCCCATCCCCTTCTGCTGCCCATCCATGTGTCTCTAAGAAAGTTTTTTTGTTTGACGTTAACCTTTCTCCTTTTACCCTCACCCCTTCTCGGATCCAAGAGGCACCCACCTACCTCCCAACCCTGCCCTTTCACTGCCAAGGCCTCTCCTGCCCCCTGCAAGCACCCATTCCTCTCCCCCCAAGAAGAAGCCCAACCCCTCCCAAAAAGCAGACCACCCCTCCCAAACCCAAGACCAAGCCCCTTCCAAATTTGCCCCCCCAGGATGATCCCTGAGATGCCTGCCTGCCCACTTGATGCCCATTCCTGTGGAGGTTCCCTGGCAGTTAGGAGTCAAGTGTGAGCACAGTGATATGCATTGCCTATTGAGTATGGGCTGGCCAATGGACTTAGAAATTTTGACTTTTCAAATAAATAAACCCAAACAGTTGTTTTGTAGGGTACACATTTGCCCTGAAATTCCTTTTGTACCTTTATGTTGTTCCTGAGTGACTTATGTTGTCGGCCTACAGTTGAGTGTGTTTCAGCCTGCTTGCTGATCCATGTGCTGTTGTTTGAAGTATCTGACTTTGTGGGCAGTGCTGGTGTCCCCCAAGTCAAGGGTACATGTTGATTGTATTGATATGGTGATGTCATGGCATTGTGTACTGTTTGTTATGGTAGGTATTTCATCTTGTGATGTCCAATGTGAGCATGTATGGTGTTTGACTTGTTTCCCTGATATGGAATATGTATTCATCTAATGTGTGTCAGCTTGAGTTTTGTTGGTGCAGATATGGAGTGTGTTCAATTGTGCTACCTATGTTTGTATTTGCCTGTGCATGTGACCATTTAGCTGTGTGTACGATGCAGTTAGTTGATGTAGAGGTATGTCCCATGCAGCTGGAGTTGTATGTGCTTTGTTGAATTGCACTTCCACATTGTGCAGATAGGCATGTAATTCGGGTTTAGTATTGTGTGTCCCAGAGATACCCGAAGGGCCACTTCCTGTGTAATAGTTGTTTTTTGGGCAGTTGCAACGTGATATGTGTCCCAGTGCAGCTTCCTTCCCAGGTTGTTCCTGCTGGCCCCATCCCTATTGTGCAGGTATTGTTTGCACAGTGAGCTTTATATATTTGTTTCTCTCACTATTGTGGATCCCATTGTCCTTCCATTGTGTTGCAATGTGTATGATGTGTGTGTCTATTGCAGCACCGTTTAATGGAAGTGTTGTTTGTGTACCATGCCCCATCCATACATACGTGTGTTCAATGTGATGACAGTCTATGGCATGTATGTAATGTGAGTTTGTGAGTTGTATTTGTAGATGTGATGTTGGTATGTTGCTGGTGTTGAGACAATGTTGTGTACACATCACTGTCCATGTGCCTGCAATAAGTGGACATGTGTTTTTGTGTAGTGTTGCAGTGCAATGAGGGACCTGTCCAAAGGGGGCGTATTGTGACTGTGCATGTGTCATTTTTTGTGTATAATTTCAACCCGGGACACAATGGGAGATGTAATTGGTGTCCCTAGAGTGACCCCTATCTCATGTTGATGAAGGCACGACGATCGGTTGGTGCAGCTAATAGAATAGGTAGGTGTGTATACTTACAGTAGTTTGCGCCCACGGCAGTGTTCATTTTGTGCACCTTCAATGATCATCAGGAGTGGGAGGACATGTGTAATGGACTCCATGGCAGCTCCAGATGTTTGAGGCTACCTGTAGGTGACTGTCTCCCTTTATAGTCCCAGTTTCCGCCTGCTAAGACATGGTGGTTGGACCAATAGGGTTACCTTGGTGGTGTGCAACCTCATATTGTGTCTAACGCAAACACTGTCTCGGCTGGCCTGTTTGTGCTGCCTCGTGATCGTGGTGGTTTGTGCTGCCTGTCAGTGCTGGTGGGTCTGCAGCCGTCTTTGCTCCATAGGCCAGCATGACTTGTAATCTAGTGGCCCGACCGACAAACCAACAGCGGTTGGTCCGCCAATGCAGCCATGGTGGACCACAGACCACCAAACTCGTAATGAGGCCATAAGACAATTCTTCAAGAGTGGCACTCACAAGCTAGCATGCTTTACTACTGTAAATAAATACCAATATTGATTGCCAGAGGTGACTGTTTGAGTACTGGGCTCCAGCTCATTATATTTGCTGGACAACTGTCTCCCCAATTGGGTATGATGGCTCTGGGACACCTTTGAGACCTGTGTGCTTACATCATGCATTTGCTGTACAACTATTTCTCTAAATTTTGTGATGGCTCTCTGAGGCTTTTGTGAATGCACCCAACATTTACTGCACAACTTTTTCTGTTGAGTGGTGCTGATCGCTCTTTGACAGCCATGTGTCTGCACCCTATATGTGTTGTACAGCTTTGTCTGCATTTGTTGCCATTCACTCTTTGAGGCGTGTGTGTGCATTCTGCCTTTGACTGACAACTTTTCCCCATGTCATGTTAAGGACACTGCAAGGAATTCTTTTAGGTTTTTATGTCAACACCATACATCATCACACATTTTCTTCATGCAAAGTGGTGACCCTGAGACGCTTCAATGCCTGCACCATGCTTCTTTGATGCAAACTTCCCCAGGAAGTGCCCTCTCTAAAATTATTACATCCAGCATGATGCGTTTCGGCTGCTTGCCTTTTTCAAATGCCGGTAAGTAAAAAGACATTCACTCGCAAATGCTTTAAATAGTTTTCCTTTTTTGCTTTTTATTTCCAAAATACTCGTAAGTGAAAAGGGACTTGAGTGTGTCCATTAATCACATAGCTAACAGCACTGCCATAGTAGCTTAGATTATCAGATGTTCTGTGACCCCAGTTAAAGTTTCTCGTTAGTGGATTGAAATACCCCGGTGGTTCTGGGCACATTTCTGTCCTCTTCATAACTGGTGCGCGTTTAAGCTTTAGTCTTTCATATCCATCATGTTAAAAATTAAGCATGCAAAATGTCTCCTTATAAAATGAGTAAGCTTAGCCTTTTCATCCAGCCGTCTTGGCCACAGTTTTATAAGTGTCTGTTCCTCACATCAGACCAGAGGTATCACTGCATACATGTCCCTAAAGTCGTACATCATACATCGCCTGAGTGTGTAACCTACGTATTGTACACCAGTTATTCATTCACAACATGTTTTGCATGTGTATGTGTGTCCCTCATATGTGTTCTTTCCTCCTCAAAGGTACAGACCCATATGGCGAGGGAGGGCCCCATCGGTGTACAAACATCTTGTTGATTTGGATACCATGGTAGACGTAACATAATTGTCACCTACAGACTCAATCGTTCAACAATCCAGGACCTATGTGCTTTACTGGATCCTGTACTGAGACCGGCTAGTCGGAATCAGCATACCATCCCTACTGAAGTGCAAGTGCTCTCTGTCCTGCATTTATTGGCTAAGGGCTCATTTCAGGTGACAGCGGGCATGGGTGCAGGGTTCTCACAGTCAACGTCTAGCCTCTTCCTGTCCAAATTTCTGGATGCATTTGTACAACAAATGCAGACATATGTCCAGTTTCCCCCAAGGCCTGAACTCCTTGCCATCATGTCTGGATTGTATGCCTTTGCTAACATTCCCCATGTGATAGGTATCATCGATGGAACCCACATATATCTCATCCCCCCAAGAGTGAATGAACAGGTATACAGTAACAGAAAGAACTTCCACTCAATGAATATACAATTGGTGTGTACTGCTTACCAGTACATATCACATGTAAATGCCTTATTTCCAGGATCAGTTCATGATTCCTTTGTCCTGAGGAACAGCAGTGTGCCACACATGATGGAACAACTACAAGGGGACAGAGGTTGTCTCATAGGTGAGTGTGTATGACAATGGATCAGTACATAGCTGACAGCCAGGCTGTACGCAAGTAATGCCAGTTTATTTAAGTGCTCTTTCACCCACTTTTGCTTGTCATTCTG
Source organism: Pleurodeles waltl (assembly GCF_031143425.1). Classification (NCBI taxonomy): domain Eukaryota; kingdom Metazoa; phylum Chordata; class Amphibia; order Caudata; family Salamandridae; genus Pleurodeles; species Pleurodeles waltl. The sequence goes on along the minus strand of NC_090444.1, from coordinate 1,081,457,455 downwards.
GCTACCCCAACTTGCAAGGCTCCTCATACCTGTGAGGAATCCCATGGATAGATGCAGAGAGGAATTATAATGAGGCACATGGAGGTACAGGAGGGTGATTGAGCGCACTATAGGTCTCCTGAAGGCTAGATTTCATTGACTCAGTCTCTCCGGGGGATCCCTGTACTATGGCCCTAAAAATGTGTGTAGAATAGTGGTGGCCTGCTGCAGGCTACACAACTTGGCTGTGAGGAGAGCTATCCCTCTACTAGAGGAGGAGGGTGCTGGACATCCAGACCTACTACCTCTGAGACGAGATGAGAGTGATGGTGAGGATGAAGAGGGGGAAGATTCCTTCTCCTGGAACCAGCTGATCCACCTATACTTCCAGTGACTATGAGGCACTGTTCACTGATGCTGTTGTCTGCACTGAATAATGTATGTCTGACTCATTTGTTTGGGAATGTGGTGTCTGTAGTCATTGACACTGTTACCTGAAGACTGAGGTGGTGTACATTTTGAGTTACTCCAGACACTGTTGTGCGTAGGGTAACATTCCTGCAATAAAGGTATGAATATGGAATTGACTGGCTAATGCATTCACACTTACAACTGAATAATCATAATGACAGGGGACATAGAAATTGGTGTAAGTGTGTTTTATTACGTGTCACAATTTCATAGGTGCGCTGTACAGTGATAGAGAGTGGGCTCATGGTGCATGTCCACATCAGGTACATGGGTTCAGCGATATCCCTTGCAGGTTGGTATGTTGCTATTGGCGGGTCAAGATGGTAGCACAGTGGCACAATTGGGAGACAGTTCAGGTCAAAGTTACTTCTTAGTGGGGGCCTTGGTCTTGGCAGGTGTCCAGTGCCATATCTGGGTCGGAGGGCACATTTGAGTGACTGGTGCTGGGCTTCAGGGCTAGGGGTGCTGGTCTCCTGTGTGTCCTCTGCCAGTGCCACCATTCCAGTTTCTGCTGCAGATGTAGAGGGAAGGTCTGTGTTCTGGGGAGTGGTAGGGGCTTCCAGGTTTGTGGGGGTCTTAGGGTGGCTTGGGTAGTGGTGCTGCAGCACCCCTGCAATGGTGGCATTGAGTTGTTGCCACTGCTCCAAGGCCTCTTGGTGTTGGGCTATCTGCAGCCTTTGATTCTGCTCCAGGGTGGCCTGGATCTGGCCCATCCTGTCTTGGGTATGGTGGTATGCTCCCAGGACCTCTGAGATCACCTCCTGGGCTGCAGCATCTATCCTTTGTCCTCCCCCCTGGGCCACTGATGCCCTCCCACTGGGCCTAGACCCCTTTGCCTGTATCCCCTGCACAGGTCTAGCAGTCCCACTTGCACTGGGGCCATCATCACCCTGCCTGTAAGTTAGTGGAGATGCTGGCCTCTGTACATGTGGTCTGCCAGTCTGTGGCCTGAAGACACTGGTGTGGGATCGTTTGTCCGGAGCTGATGGTGATGACTGGGTGGTAAGGGTGTCAGAGGCATTCTGGCTGGGGCTGCTGGAGGGTGACAGTCCAGGGCTGTGTGACGGGCCGGGGTAATCCTCACAGTCCATACATCCCTCTCCAGTCTCCTGAGTGGGGCCTCTGTCTTCGTGTGGGGTGCTGGCACTCCTTGGCCTTTCTGTTTGGGTGGCATGGGTGGTGGTGCCTGTGGGGGGGACTGGACATGTATGTTATATGTACAGAAACGGATAAGGATGCACAGCCCTGCCCTATTTCCTGCTGTTTATTCCCCTGTCGGCCCATGAAGGGACCTTTTGTGTAATTATCCTTTCATTTTGCAGGGGATGTTTAGATGCATTGTGGGTACAGTAGTGCCATTGTGATTCCTTGCAGGGGTAGGTGACTGTGCACAGGGGGAGGAATGTGGGCCTGTTAGTGGGTTTATGGGCATGCAGGGTGACTGGATGTAGTTACTGTGGCCTGGGTGGGGTAGTGGTCCTTGTGGTAGTTGGAGGGGTGGGGTGGTATATGCACTACAGGTGTGGTGGATATGATGTAGTTGTAGTTAACTTACCCGAGTCCAGTCCTCCAGTGAGTCCAGTGAGGCCCTCGGGGTGCAGGATAGCCAGTACCCCTCCTCCCTGTCGGTGTATTCGGGGGATATAGGTGGGGGTCCTCCCCCAGTCTTCTGTACCGCAATGTTGTGCCTGGCTGCCATGGACCTCACCTTCCCACACAAGTCATTCCATCTCTTGCGGATGTCATACCTTGTGCGTGGATGGTTTCCCACTGGTTGACCTTGTTTACAATCGTCTGCCATATCTCCATCTTCGTGGCGAGGGGTGTGTGCTGGACCTCTGCCCTGAAGATTTGTGGCTCGACCATCAGTATTTCGTCCACCATGGTCCTTAGCGCCCTATCTCTTAAGCGTGGGTGCTTAGGGGGTGCCATGGTGTGTGTTATTGGTGTAGTGTTCTGGGTGTATTGGTGAGGCTGATTTTGTCTATATGTGTGTGTGTTCCTTTTGTTATGTTGTGTACAGTGTATGTGTGTAGTGTTCTCAATTTCTGTCATTCAATTGGTGTTGCTAAGGATTGTTGGAGTATGTATGTGAGTGTTTTATAGTGTTGTGGATGTCTGTCAGGTGTGTGGGTTTCAAACTTGCCAATGTGTGCATTTCTTGCTGTTGGGTCCCATTGCGGTCCGTGGCAGTCCGTTCCGCCAATGGTCATTCGACATCCAGTATCTGCCACGGTGATTTGTGCATCGTTATTTGGTGGGCGGAGGATTTGTCTGCTTGGCGGCGGCAGGTGGGGTGTACAGCCTTTCCACCATCAAGGGCCCTGGCAGTGGCTGGAGGTTGCAGAATTTTTTGAGGTTTCTGTTTTTGGCATCATTTTATGGCGGTGTGCTGTTCACCACCACTGGCAGTCTTCTGTTCACCGTCGCCACGGCGGTCGGCGGTTTTTCCCGCCATATTCATAATGACCACCATAGTAATTTTAATTACGATACGTTAATCTAACTACCGCAGCGCATGGCCTTTGCCCTGAGGACAACCCCCTATAAGCACCCAACCATGCACGTCCTTGACCCATGCACAGGGGAAGTTGCCCGCAAGACCTGGGCTGCAGCCAGACCCTGTGGCCAACACTCCCCAACCACCCAAAACCATGCTGTGCACAACCCTTTCGTCAGGCACGGCAGGAGTTAGCCGCACCTTCTCTGGGTGTGAGAATGGGTGTGAGAGGGTTATCTGGGGGTGAGAGTGGCTATCAGATTGTCTGTCTGGCTGCGAGAGTGCATACATCAGTGTTTTAGTGTGTGCGCCAGTCTGTGTGTGGGTCTGTGAATGGCTGCATCAGGGTATCAGTGGGTCTGTGAGTGGGTGCGTGAGTGTCTAAGTGGATGTGTCAATGGGAGCAATAGGTTGAAAGAGAGACAGAAAGAGAGAAAGAAAGTGAGAGCGAAGGAGAGAGTTTTTTTAGGCTTTAATATCTCATATACTTAGAATGAGATATTTTTATTAGATTTAACAAAAAATGTATTTAATATGTTTAAAAAAGTTTTAAAAAATTTATTTAAAAAAATTGAAATAGTCCAGCTGGACTCAAACCCCCAAAATTCAGTGTGAAGGTCTGCGACCTTCACACTGAGCTATGAGGATTTTCTTTTTTTTTTTATCCCATTCTGGGCTTTGTAGTAAAAAAATAAAATAAAAAAATTAGGAACTGCATCGGGAGCCCTCAAGTGCCCTCACGCTGTCCCTACTTTTTAACTTTCATGTATTATTTTTTTTAAATCATTTTATAATGAAGCTCTTTGCAGGCTATATGGGACCACGAGGGAGCCCTCAAGGGCTGTCCCCGTGGTACCTACTTTTATTTAATTTTATTTTTAACACAAAGCCCCTATCTGCTACGTGGCACTGCGGAGCAAGCCTTAAGGCTCCCCCCGCAGTGCAAATGCTTCAGCAAGCATGGAGCTGCTTTGATAGCAGCTCTGTGCTTGTTAAAGCATTTCATCTCTGTCCCATATATGTGTGGAGTTTGACCCTCTTTAAAGATCCCTCTGTTAAATCCAAAGTGCTTGCTGTGGCTTGGCTGTCCTGTGGGTGGGCACTCTGGGACATAGCAGGAACTGGCCCTAGGGGTGGTGGTCCCCGGGGCCATCAGCGGCTCTTCAAGGGGGCCGCATGGCCCCCTTCCAACAAGATCTTAGGCCCTGGGGTGGTGGTTCCCAGGGTGCGGGGGTCCCTTTGGGACCCACTTTATTTTTTAAATCATTTGCCCCGGGGTGGTGGTCCCCGGAGCATGGAGGTCTGAAACAGACCACTTTATTTTTTTAAACATTTGCCCCCGGGGCTGGTGGCCCCAGGGGGCACAGGAGGGCAATTCAGCTTCCCGCTCCAACTACAGTCTTGTCCCGGGGAGGTGGTGGTTCCTGGGGCAACGGGGGGCCAGGTGCCCCCCCCCCCACATGTTAAAATACAGGGCTGGTCCCCAGGCAGCCACAAAAAATAATCTCAGTGGAGATGGTGGTCACAGAACAGCAGGAGGGGGCCAGGAGGCCCTGCTCATTTTTTTTTTAAAAAGCTCCTGGGACTTGGCCCACCCGGGGGCATTAGACTAACAAAGCACAGGAGCCCATGCTTTAAAAAAATATATATATATTACGAGCAGATTAACGGATCAACCACGCCTCAGCTTCTAAAATACAAAAGAGGAAGTCCCTTTGGGATCCCACCACCAGAGCTAAGGGGTCAGGGTGTTCGTACCCTGCCCCTTTTGTTTTTTTTTAACTTTTATTTTTGGACTCACCTTCAGCAGAGTCCCAAGATGGCTGACAAACACTTCAACAACTAAGCCAATCAGATCTCAGCACAAGATTGTTAGGTGTTGCAAATCCTTCGCGTCCCTAGATACACAAATTTGTTTTTCCCTTAATTTCTCAAAAACTACTGAATGGAATTACACCAAAACAAAGAAACACTCTTTATGGACCAGGACCTACTTTCCTGCCAAATTTGGTGTAAATCCTTCCTGTAGTTTTTGCGCTACTGCTGTTTAAAATCCCCATGGAAAAATAAATGGGGAAAACATGTTTTGGGACCCCCCTGTTTTCTCAGCCCCTCCTGGACAGCTCACCCCAAATCTTAGCTGGCAGCAGGTGACGGAACTGAAAATTTTGTTTGGAAAGTTTTGTGAAGATTCGTCAACTGGTGCCAAAGATATAGGCAAGGGAAAAAACATTTTTGTATAGAAACATGATCCTACCTATAACTATCTAGTGGCGACCACCACAATTTTAGTAACAATTTTATAGTAACAAATAATAATAAAATTAACATAAAATGTATACAATGTAAAATAATTTGTTTGCATATATATTGAAAAGTGAAAATTCCAAAAAACACATTTATAAAAAATCAACTCAAACGTTAAAATAAATTTAAAAATAAAAACAAGTAAAATATAAAAGATAAAACAATGTTATAAATTCTATTTAACCAATTTTACGAAAAGTATTGCAGTCTGATACCATTAAATATACTTTCTGACTCTAGTTTATGCAATGGTAGGGAAAGTGCTGGACTTTGGAGGGCTAGAGTTAATATTCATACTCCACTCATCACACTAACTGGGAAAGTGATGGACTTCGGAGGAGTTAGATCTACTATTCATACTTCAGCCAGTGCAACAGTAGGGAAAGAATTGGAATTCAGAGGGGTGAAATGTGTTATTTTCACTCCAGTTAACTCAACAGTAGGGAAAGTGTGGGGCACTGGAGGTGTAAAATGTATTATTCCCACTTCAGTCTGTGCAGCAGTAAGAAAGTGTTCGGAGGAGTGAAATTTACTAATCTCACCCCAAACAGAGATAAAATAGGGAACAGATTGAATTTCAGAGAGGTAAAATTTACTAGTCCTATTCCAAACAGTGCTACAGTAGGGAAAGTGTTGGACTTTGGAAGTGTAAAACTCACTATTCCCACTCCAATCTGTGGAACAGTAGGGAAAGCTTTGGATTTCAGAGGGGGTGAAATTTACTTTTCTCACTCCAGTCAGCACAGCAAATTTACAATTCTCACTCCAAACAGACCTGCAGAAGGGAATGTGATGAATTTTTTGGGGGGGGGCAGGGGGAGGGTAGAATGTACTATTCACACTCCATTCTGTGCAACAGTAGGAAAAGTGTCGGACTTTGTAAGGGGTAAAGTATGCTATTCCCAATCTGCAACAGTAGAGAAAACATTGAATTTTGGAGACATGGAATATACTATTCCCACTCCAAACAGCTCAACAGTAGGAAAAGTGTTGAACTATGAAGAGGTTAATTTCACTATTCCTAGTGCAGCCTGAGCAACTATAATGAAAATATTTCACCTTTCTAACACATTACATATATGAATAACCCCATGAATGCAGAAAACATATTACACTCAATAAGAAATGAATAATTAACTTAAAACGTATATATATTTATTCAACAAAACTAAAAACAGTTAATTAATTTACATGATTATTATTCAATAAAAAAAGATGTATTAAATAATGTAATTATTACCTAATTAACTTCCCACCATATCCCGCTACCAACCCAACAATCCACTACAATGATATAAATTACCATTGATTGAAGAATTCTAAATCACTTAAAGTTATAGGCAAAACTTTTAAAACAATAACTGACATGTATATGAACAATAATAACATACAATTAATATAACAACTAAAATAAATTAAAATCATAAAAAATTAAAAAATGACATTATTAACCGCTGTATTAGTGAAAACAATATTAAAATATCACCATTATTTATAATGATTTTGCTTACCTAACACAATGTTTTTGTCAGTGGTATTTGTGCAACACAATATTTGTGGATCCCAATATTTCTTTTCCGATATTTCCGTCTCCCAATATTTTTAAAATTATATTTTGTACAAAAACCAGTCAAGCAGTGCAGTTCCTATATAACCTTGCAGAGCTGACGACACCATTACAATTCTTCTTTATTTGGTTGTTTAATAATAAACATAAATCACATAAAAACAAAACGCGTCACATACAAACATTTAAAAAATATAAGAGCATATGTATTTAAAATCTTAAAAACTTCTAATTACCATTTACAGTTAAAATTTGAAAGATAAAAATGTTAAATACATTTAAAAATGTACGCTATTCTACCAACATATAGGTCCTTTAAAAAAAGACCCCACCCGATACACCATAAAATATTTTTGAAATTAATGTAAAAAATAAAAGCTTAAACATCTTAAGTCAAAATTTTAAAACAGAGAAGCAAATAATAAAGCATCAGCTACGATTCCGGCTGACAATCAACAAAGGCTTGCATAGCCATGACATAATTCCAAATGAAATGCGCACATTAAGATCAACCCTCAAGAACTAACACTGAGGATGGGGGGGTGGTTTCGGCACCATCTAAGATGGTGGTGCCGTGTTTAGCTCTGTCAGTGCAGGAGGCTTCTGATGACCTAAGGACAGCTCCAGCACTCACCGGCCGAAGGAGACAATTATGTGTCTCCTCCTGAAGACTCAGTGAATCACTGGAACAGTTTTTCATCTCTGTCTCCCAGCAGTATGTGGGCAGCCAGCCCCTGGGCATTGTACCTCACAGAACAGTGTGGTGCCTGCTATTTTTAGAGGCAGCGAGTGCATTGCCCTTTTACAACAAAACGTTTGGAGCGGTCGTGCTCCTTGATAATAACACCTTTTTCAACATTTGCCTGCTGTAGGAGGCTGGCCTGGCTTGTAGTGTGTACCAATGGGACTTACACCTTATGCCAGGTCCAGTTATCCCTTATTAGTAGAGTGTAGTAGTGTTCTAGCAGCTTAGGCTGATAGAGGTAGCTATAGCAGAGCAGCCAAGGCTGAACTAGGAGAGATGCAAAGCTCATGCAATACCATTTATATCATATAGGTACTATATCATAAGAAAGACAATACTCATAGTTACTAAAAATAAAGGTACTTTATTTTAGTGACAATGTGCCAAAAAAATCTCAGATGGTATACTCCCTTAGGAGGTAAGTAGCATACACAAAATATACACAACTAACCAAATCAGGTCAGTAAAACAGTCAGAAAATAGTGCAAACACTATAAAACACAATAGGATGCAATAGGCCTAGGGGCAACACAAACCATATACTAAGAAAGTGGAATGCGAACCACGAATAGACCCCTAGGCAAGTGTAGTGTGTAGAGGGTTACTGGGAGTGTAAGAAAACACGAAGGGTGTAAAGGGGACCCCACCCCAAGACCCTGGAAGGTAGGAGTAAATACTACTATTTCCCCAGAAACACACTAAAGTCGGATTAAATGATTTTGCAAGGACCAAAATGGACTGCAAAGAACTGAAGATGGAGTCCTGGACCTGAGGACCTGCAAAGGAAGGGGACCAAGTCCAAGAGTCGCTAAAGTGTCCAGGGGGGGCAGGGGCCCACTAAACCCCAGATGAAGGTGCAAAATAGCTGCCTCCGGGTGGAAGAAGCTGCAGGTTTTTCAACAACGAAAAGAGGTAGGAAGTTCTTCTTCGTGCAGAAGATGTCGCACGGCGTGCTGGAGGATGTAGAGTTGTTTCCTTGGCAAAATACCCCAAACAAGCCTTTCTAGCTGCAAGAGACCCCGTTGGGGAAAAAGGGTGCTGCCCGGGCCCAAGAAGGACCAGGATGTCGCTACTTGGGAGAGGAGACAGAGGGGGCCCTCAGCAATGGAGAGAGCCCATGCACAGGAAGGAGGCACCCGCAGAAGTCCTTGAACATGGGTTCAAGAAGTCTGAACATGGCGGTCGTCTCAACACTGCAAAGAGAGGTCCCACGACACCGGACATCAACTCAGGGAGCTGAGCATCGCAGGACAGAGTGCTGGGGACCTAGGCTCTGCTGTGCATGCAGGATTTCTTGGAAATGTGCACAGAAGCCCTTGTAGCTGCAGATCACGTGGTGAATAGGATTACTGTCTGGGGAGGGGAGGCAAGGACTTACCTCCTCCAAATTCGGACAGTTGGACCAATGGACAGTCTGGGTCCACCACCTGTGTTCTTGGGGCCACGCTCATCAGGATGAGAGGGGACCCAGAGTACCAGTGAGGCTGAAGTTTGGTGCCTGCTGAAGCAGGGTGAAGATTCCAATGACCCAGGCAAGATTTCTTTATGGCTTCCAGTGCAGGGTGAAGGCAGGCAGCCCCCAGAGCATACATCACCAGGAAACAGTCGAGAAAGCCAGCAGGATTAGGCGTTACAATGACGCTGGAAGTCTTCTGGCTACTTTGTTGCAGTTTTGCAGGTGTCCCGGAGCAGTCAACGGTTGATCCTTGGCAGAAGTCAAAGAGAGAAGTGCAAAGGAGCCCTGATGAATTCTTGCAAGTCGTAATCTGAGGAAAAGCCCACTGGAGAGACCCTAAATAGCCCTCAGAGGAGGATTGGCCACCTAGTCAGGTATGCACCTACCAGGAGGGGTATCTGATGTCACCTGCTGGCACTGGCCACTCAGAGGCCTCCAGAGAGCCCCCACACCTCTGGAAACAAGATGGCAGAGGCCTGAGACACACTTGAGGAGCTCTGTACTCCACCCCTGGGGTGGTGATGGACAGGGGATTGGTCACTTCCCTTTCCTTTGTCTAGTTTCGCGCCAGAGCAGGGACTGGGGGTTCCCTAAACTGGTGTAGAATGGCTTATGCAAGGAGGGCACCATCTGTGCCCTTCAAAGCATTTCCAGAGGCTGGGAGAGTCTACCCCTCCCTTCCTTTACCATCTATTTCCAGAGGGTGAGGGTGCAACACCCTCTCTCAGAGGAAATTCTTTGTTCTGCCTTCCTGGGACTTGGCTGCCCAGGCCCCAGGAGGGCAGAACCCTGTCTGTGGGGTGGCAGCAGCTGTAGCTGCAGGGAAAACCCCAGAGAGCTGGTTTGGCAGTACTGGGGATCCATAGTGGAGCCCCCAAGATACATGGAATTGGCTCCCCAATATCAGATTTGGAAAGGGGGGTCAAATCCATGGTCTTAGACATGTTACATGGCCATATTCGGAGTTACCACTGTGAAGCTACATATAGGTATTGACCTATATGTAGTGTACATGTGTAATGGTGTCCCCACACTCACAAAGTCTGGGGAAATGGCCCTGAAATATGTGGGGGCACCTTTGCTAGTGCAAGGGTGCCCTCACATTTGGTAACTTTGCACCTAACCTTCAGCAAGTGAAAGTTAGACACATAGGTGACTTATAAGTTACTTAAGTGCAGTGAAAATGGCTGTGAAATAACATGCGCATTATTTTACTCAGGCTGCAATGGCAATCTTGTGTAAAGGTTTGTCTGATCTTCGTATTGGTGGCAAAAGAAATGCAGCAGCCCATATGGATCTCCTGGAACCCCAATACCCTGGGTACCTAGATACCATATAATAGGGCATTATAAGGGTGTTCCAGTATGCCAATTGAAATTGGTAAAAGTGGTCACTAGCCTATAATGACAAATTTAAAGGCAGAGAGAGCATGACCACTGAGGTTCTGATTAGCAGAGCCTCAGTGACACAGTTAGGCACTACACAGGTATACACATTCAGGCCACAAACTATGAGCACTGGGGTCCTGGCTAGCAGGATCCCAGTGAGACAGGCAAAAACATACTGACATACATGTAAAATTGGGGGTAACATGCCAAGAAAGATGGCACTTTCCTACACCTGCTATTTCCTGTTACTTTATGGAAAGTTGTGCTCTCATCTCTTCACACCATAGCTTCCCTCAGTGACACCGGTGTTGTAAATGTAATTTAATACTGCATGTTTCTTCTGTACATAAACATGCTACTTCACTACAGCGCCTTCTCCTTATGTCAATAGCTGTTCACTGAACTCCTTTTTAATCTACCAGCTCTTGCTGTAAGATCCTGCTGAATGTTTTTATTTTTCTTGCACTATCTTCTGGGCATTTTTCTCATGCTTTGGAATTTTGAACTGTCCTTCATGGAGGATTAATATTTTTCAAAGACAGAAATTGACACTATTCTTTACAACTTGGCTTGCTTAGGATTTATTTCACTTTAGCACCTATTCTCAGGTTTTCAACATAAAAACATAGGCCCTCATTATGACATTGGCAGTAATTCCCACTTACTGCCATTCCGACTGCTGCCAAAATAACGCCACTGTGGCGGATTACCACCAACCATATCATGACACACATAACAATCCGTCACTATACAGCCACACACACAAGTCCTCTATCCAAAAGGTCAGTGATAAACTGGTGGCATCCAAAACCACACTGTTACTCAAACAGAACTACGACCATCACATTATGACTCACGAATCACCGCGGCAGACATTCAATGGCAGTAAACCATTGGCGGGACATACCGCTGCGCTCAAAATACACACACTCAAACAAAACTACACCACATTGGACAATTCAAAATACATATACCTGACACCCATACACATACCACACCCACACACCCACACCACTATAAAACACACACCCACAATACCCACATCCCTTTACGACTATAAATAATTGCCACCAGAGAGAGATACAGCAAGAGCACACACACAACCAGAAGCACACAACACCATCACCTATACACCATCCACGCACCTTACATCACACACCCCAACACATCACCCCACACACCCTCACCCACACGACTCACACTACACGCATGGCACCACAACGACACCCCAGGTTCTCAGAGGAGGATCTAAGGGTCATGGTGGAGAAAATCATCCCGAGAGCCACCGCTATTTGGATCACAGGTGCAGCAGACATCCATTGCTAGGAAGATGGAGCTATGGCGGAGAATCGTAGACAGAGTCAACGCCGTGGGACAGCACCCCAGAACAAGGGATGACACCAGGAAGAGGTGGAATGACCTATGGGGGAAGGTGCGTTCCATGGCAGCAAGACACCAACTAGCTGTACAGAGAACTGGCGATGGACCCCCACCTCCTCCCCCACAACTAACAACATGGGAGGAGCAAGTCATGGCAATAATGCATCCTGAGGGCGTGGCAGGAGTAGGAGAAGGACTGGACTCTGGTAAGTCAAATCTCTATTACTGTTACACACCCCCACCTGCATGCCATCACATACCTCCACCCTTTCCCTCACTCCTATCACTTCACCACTTCACCACCTCCTACATACCCCACCATCACAACCCACTCATCCCAATACCAAGCCCTTCATGCAGCACCAATGCATGGACACCCCTCACAGACCTGCATGGACACCTATCCCCAGTGCATGCACACTAGAGAGAATCACCTAGCCCACCAAATAGCAACACACACAAAGGCAAATCTGCCAGGGCAACAACAACCATAGAGGGCAACACACCCATGCACAATGTGTCACAAGCAGAAACAATAACACTGCATTCACATCCCCACAGGTACCTCAGCCAATGTCACCAGACAAGAGGTGTCAGCAACATCCATACCCTCCCAGAAGAGGCCCATATTGAAGACAGCAGCTCTGGTCTGGATGACCAGCCTGGGCCATCAAGGATCTCCGGACATTAGGTTAGCCAGGCAAAGTCACACACCACCACAGAGCCTCCCCCCTCAGGAAACACCACCACAGCACCCACCCAGTGGGCCCATACCTCTGTCCCCAGGACACGTCAATCAGCAGTGTGTCCACCACTACAGGGACCCCAGGCCACCCCACAAACACAGAATGATCAGGGACCTGGGGACAGTGGCAGTGGGCACACGGTTCAGGGGACAGAGGCACAGGACAATAGGGAAGCTGGGAGGACTGCTGTGCGTTAGGGGGAAGACAGGCCCAGGGAACCGACTCTCCAGGAGGCATTCACCATGATCCTGGGAGCATACCAACATTCCCAGGATACGCTGGGCCAGATACTGGACAAGTTGCAGGAGAACATGCGGCTGCAGGAGGGACAGTACCTGGGGATCAGGCAGGACTTGAAGGACATCAACACCACCCTGGTCTCCATTGCAGGGGTGCTGGCAGACATGGCCAACACTATGAGGGAGGCAGTGACACACCACCGGGCTGCTGATACTAGCCACACCGATGAACAGCCTTCCACCTCCGCTACCGCTAGTGGACAGGAGGCCCGCCACAGGACCAAAAGGCCACTAGCACCCCTGCCCCTGCAGAAGGAGAACCACCCTGCAAACATTCCCTGCGATCCAGACAGAAGCCAGAGACTATTGCCAAGAGCCCCACCATGAAATAAGACTCCTCTGATTGTCACCCTTGTGTCCCACTCTGTCACCCTGTCCACCTTGAACTGCTATTGCTACCCTTCCTATGCCCCCTTGGACAATGCACCTGTTATACAAATAGACTGGACTCTATCCTGGACTTTCCTCCATCATCAACCCACCCCATTCCACTACCCACTCTACTTCTTAGCACTTAAATAAACACCCTTTGAAAAAATACAAGTATGGAGTATGTCAAATTATTTAAGCATGTATTCGTTTCTCCAGGTTTAAACATTGCAATTCAACTGTACAGTAATGTATACATAGGAAAGACCTGTAGTTGGCTGCAGTCAACACACCAGGAGTGATAGTGAGGCACAAATATCTGCAAATAGAGATGCCAAAGGGTACAGTGAGTGGCCATAGAAGTATGTAAAACAGCCTGCCGGTGACAATGTCACACACAAAAACTGTCAAATGTGAATTTACACTGGCTTACCTGTGTGTCATTTGAAGTATTGACAAATTATTGCACTTCTGTTGTCCTCACCCACATCTTCTGCCTCCTCATCTTCACTGTCCACAGGGTCCACTGCTGCCACGCGGCCATCTTTAGCCTCCTGCTCCTGTAGAAAAGACACCTCGGGACGCAAAGCAAGGTTGCGCAACATACAGCATGCCATGATGATCTGGCAGACCTTCTTGAGTGAGTAGCACAGGGATCCACCTGTTAGATGGAGGCAACAAAACCTGGCCTTCAGGAGACCAAAGGTTCTGTCTATATTTCTTCTTGTTCGCCAATGTGCCTCATTGTAACGTTTCTCTGCCCTTGTCCTGGGATTCCTCACAGGGGTCAGTAGCCATGAGAGGTTGGGGTAACCAGAGTCACCTGCAAATATCGAGGGAGAACTGTTAGCCACACACTAACCCTTAGGGCCAACACAATACCCATTCACCAACATATACTGGGTGGGAACCAGAGTTCACCTATTAGCCACACCCTGTGCCTCTGGAGTTGAGCCATCACATTTGGGATGCTATTCCTCAGGATAAAGGCATCATGCACAGACCCAGGATATTTTCCATTGACATGGGAGATGTGCTGGTCCACCAGGCACACCATCTGCACATTCATGGACTGAAAGCTCTTTTGATTTCTGAGCACCTGTTCATTTTGCTGGGGGGCGGAGGGGGGCAAATGCAATATGTGTTCCATCAATTGCCTCAATAACGTTGGGGATATGTCCCATTGCATAGAAATCAGCTTTCACTGTGGCCAAATCCTCCACCTGGGAAAAAACGATGTAGCTGCACATGTGTTTGATCAGGGCAGGCAACACTCTGGTCAGCACTATTGAGAACATTGGTTGAGACATTCCTGCTGCCAAACCCACTGACACTTGGAAGGAGCCAGTTGCCAGGAGATGGAGCACTGATAGCACTTGCAGAAGAGGGGGGATCCCAGTGGGGTGACTGATAGCAGAGATTAGGTCAGGCTCCAATTGGGCACACAGCTCTTGGATTGTGGCCCTGTCCAGTCTGTAGGTGAGTATAATGTGCCTGTCCTCCATTGTTGCTAAGTCGACCAGGGGTACTTACACGGGGATGTCTCCATCTCCTATTCATCCGCAGCGGTTGCAATCTATGGGGCAAAATGGTGAGCAGCTGGTCATTATCTCTTAATACCAACCACTACAGTTCAATGCATGTTGTGATTGTAACAGTATTTTGTTGGAGATGTCCAGATGGTGCATTTGTGTACTGTGATGCAGTTAGGATCCATGGCCTGCCCCCCCTTAAATGGCGTCCACCTGTCCTGTATGGAGGGACAGGTGGAAATGAGGTAATTCCGCTGACATTGTGCGCTGTTGCGGGAGGCGGTCGAAAACCGCTGTGCAACTCCTCATTGGTTAACATTGGGCCCTATGGGGTACAGTGGCCAACGGTGATGTACGCCGGCAGTGACGGTATGCTTCGCCGCGGACGTCACCGCCAATTTCTGTTCACTCACTTGCTACCAGAACTTTAACAGGAGAGGACCTACACCGCATGTGCTGCTGTGACCTGTGTCTGGAACTGACCATGGCTCGTATGACTAGGGAATGGGCCCCTGCCTTCACCTCGGTGGAGTTGGAGAGATTGGTGGATGGGGACCTACCCCAGTACCGCATGCTGTATGGGCCTCCAGACCAACAGGTGAGTACACCATGAGTACAATGCATGGTGCGTGAAAGCATGGAGTGCAGTGTGTGAAGGCCTCATGTAAGGGGTGGGTGGTGGATGTGCCCTGGTCAGCATGCAGCATGTATGGTGGGCCATGTCTGTGCTAATATGGATGGAAAGGGGCATGGTGGGCCATGAGTGTAACAGGCAGGACGGTCAGACTTATACCTTTCCCTGTGTCCATTTCCCTGCAGATCAGCACCCATCCAAAGAAGGGTATATGGCATGCCATCGCCAAGGACGTGCGGACCCTGTGGGTCTAGGGCAGGCTGAGCACCCACTGTTGGAAACAGTGGGAGGACCTGACACGCTGTGCATAGAAGACCGTGGAGGCCCAGCTGGGGATGGCCTCCCAACGAGGAAGGGGTGCTTGTCGAACTCTGACCCCCCTGATGGTCTGCATACTGGCGGTGGCCTATCTGGAGCTGGATGGGCGCTTGGGGGCATCACAGCAACCACAAGGGGGTGAGTACTATGCCCCAATATACAACTCGTGCCTGGTGGGGTGGGATCCAGGTGGGGTGTGTGGGCCCTGTGGGTACCCCTAGGCCTGGCCTGGTATTGCAGGGTTGGTCCCATGTTGAGCAGGGTTCTGATGTGAAAGTACTCCAACCAAGCTATTGGCATCCACTACTGGGCAGGAGTCTGTGGGTCTAAGGTATGCTGCAATTGGCATTAGGTGTCCCTATCCATGGCCTCGTGACTAGCATTGTGACTAGTAGTGCATTGCCTAGTGCGTAGGGCTGTTCCCTGTGTGTGAGTGTATCATGTACGCCAACTGTGGTGGTGTTGGCGCCATTGACCAAGTCCCCCCCTTTTTTGTTTTGCTACCCTGTCCTTACGTGCATTAGCATAATCTGGAGGAGGAGCAGAGGCACCAGTGATGGAGGGAGCTGTATCCCACAGGACCCAGGAGGCCGAATCCACTGACGGTGAGGGCACCAGTGGGATGGAGTGCGAGGGGAGCACCACAGCGGAGACAGAAGGGGACAGTTCGGACATGGATTCCTCCTCCGATGGAAGGTCCCTGGTGGTGGCGGACACCTCTGTGCCCACCCCAGCTACAGGTACAGCCGCCACCCCTGTACCAGCAGTGCCATCCCAGCAGCCCCACAGTGAGTTTCGCATGCCTGCTCACCCAGGAGGGTGGGCATCTCCTTCACCCCAGGCACCTCTGGTCCTGCCCCAGTTAGCCCTGCTACCCTGAGTGAGGAGGCTATTGACCTCCTGTGATCCATCTCTGTTGAGCAGTCAACCATTGTGAATGCCATCAAGGGGCTGGCAGCCCAAATGCAACAGACAAATGCATTCCTGGAGGGCATTCACACTGGCATGGATCCCAACATAGATAAATCCAGGCTCCGGCTTTCTCTCTGATGGCAGCCATTGTCCCTGTTTCTAGCCTCACCCCTCCAACTTCCTCTACCCAATCCCATTCCCCTCAACCCCAACCTATCCCAAGCACACAGTCAGACAAGCATGCACCCAGGAAAACACACAAGAGTGGACATGACAAACACAAGCTCCACACTTCATCCCACAGGCACTCACACAAACACCATCCAGAATCAGACATGCTAAAATCCACTGCCTCCACTGTGGCCCCTCCTCCTCCTTGTCCACCTCCCTCCTACCTGCATGCACTACATCATCATTCAATATCCACATCACCAGCACACCTAACAGCACACACCCCTCACTGGCAGCCACCACCCCTACTTCCATGCACACGTCCCCTGTGTCCTCTCCTACTGTGTCTGTGCCCCCTCCTCCCAAAGTACACAAACACAAGCACTCAGACACCAAACAGCCATCCACCTCACAACAGCATCCAGCCCATGCACCTGCACCTGCACCCAAATACAGCAGACAGACACCTCCAACCACCACTCCTTCTTCCTCCACTCCCAAACCATCTTCCTCTTCCTGCTCCAATGTCCCTAAGAAGCTTTTCCTCTCCACCATTGACCTCTTCCCTACCCCTTCTCCCTCCATCCCTCAGGTCAGGCCAGGGCGGTCAAAACCCAAGCAAGCACCTCAGCCACCCAGTCCATGGGCACAGTAGTGTCCACAGCTACTCCCAGTGGGAGAGGGTCCTGGGCACCAAGCAGTCACACTGAAAGGGTGCCTGCAGCAAGTGCTGCAAGGAAGGTCTAGGAGGCACCCCCAGCTGCTGCAAGGAAGGGCAAGGAGGCACCCCCAGCTGCTGCAAGAAATGGCAAGGAGGCACGCCCAGCTGCTAAAATGAAGGGCAAGGAGCAATCCCCGGCTGCTGAAAGGAAGGGCAAGGAGCAGTCCCCAGCTGCTGCCAAAAGGAGCAGGGAGCCATCCCCAGCTGCTGGCAGGAAGGGCAAGGTGCCTACACTAGCAGGCAGAAAGGACAAGAGGCCTGGTGCTGGGACTCAGTCGGAGCCCCCACCACCAACCATGGTGGTTCAGCCGTCCGAGGCTGCAGGGGAAGGGCTGGAGACTCCCCCACCACTGGTAGCACCGCCACCAGCGCTGCCACCAGTACCACTGCCCCAGTAGCAGCCCCAGTGGGCAGCCTTTCAAGGCTGCAGGGGAAGGACTGGAGCCTCCCCACGCCCCTGCCAGTACCGCCACCAGCACCACCACTAGAGCTGCCAACAGCACCACTGCCAGCAGCAGCAGCCCCGGTGGGCAGCTGTCCGAGGCTGCAGGGGATAGGCTGGAGCCTCCCCCCACCACTGCCAGCACCGCCACCAGCACCACTGCCAGCAGCCCCAGTGGACAGCTGTCCGAAGCGGCAGGGGATGGTCTGGAGCCTCCCCCCAACATTGCCAGCACTGCCACCAGCACCGCTGTCAGCAGCAGAAGCCCCAGTGGCCAGCTGTCTGAGGCTGCAGGGGATGGGCTGTAGCCTCCCCCATCACTGCCAGCACCGCCACCAGCACTGCCACCAGTGCCGCTGAAAGCAGCAGCAGCCCCAGTGGGCAGTCGTCCGAGGCTGCAGAGGATGGGCTGGAGCCTCCCCCCACCACTGCCAGCTCCACCAGCAGCACCACCACTGCCACCACTGAGCAGCCAGCACTGCTGAGGGACAGTGTATAGTCCTGAGTCCATGGGCTGTTGTGTGGCCTGTCCTCAGAAAATCCTGTGGTCTGACACCCAGGTGAGAGACTGTGACCTTACACTCCCCAAGATCTGCACCACAGGGCATAATGCTCCCTTCAGAACCAGTGGAGAAGCCATCCACTCACCCCATCATCCACAGGATGAAGCTCAATGGGCACAATGCCCCCTCCAGAACCATTGGAGAAGGCATCCACTGACCCCATCCTCCACAGGATGAAGCTCACTGGGCACAATGCCTTCTCCAGAACCATTGGAGAATCCACCCACTTACCCCATCCTCCACAGGATGAAGCTCACTGGGCACAATGGCCCCTCCCGAACCAGTGGAAGAAGCCATCCACTCACCTCACCCATCCTCCCCAGGATGAAGCTCACAGTGCACAATGTCCCCTCCAGAACCAGTGGGTGGAAGAAGCCATCCACTCACCCCATCCTCCACAGGATGAAGTTCACTGGGCACAATGCCCTCTCCAGAACCAGTGGAGAAGCCATCCACTCACCCCAGCCTCCACAGGATGAAGCTCACTGGGCACAATGCCCCTCCAGAGCCAATGGTAGAAGTCACCCGCTTGAAAGGCTGTGGCCTTGCACTCCCCAGGATCAAGCACAGGGGATGTAGCCCCCTCCAGAGCCAGTGGGCAAGTCACTCACTTGAGAGACTGTGGCCTTGCACTCCCCAGGACCAAGCAGTGGGTAAGTCACCCACTTGAGAGACTGTGGCCTTGCACTCCCCAGGACAAAGCAGTGGGCAAATCACCCACTTGAGAGACTGTGGCCTTGCACTCCCCAGGACCAAGCAGTGGGCAATCACCCACTTGAAAGACTGTGGCCTTGCACTCCCCAGGACCAAGCAGTGGGCAAATTACCCACTTGAAAGACTGTGGCCGTGCCCTCTCCAGGATCAAGCACAGGGCATGTTGTCCCCTCCAGGACCAGTGGCGCTGTACCATCTTCCACCTGAGGTGCCCCCCCTATTCCATGTCCCCCTGAGGTGCCTGTCTATTTTCGGCCTGATGCCCCTGCAGTGTTCTCTCTGTGTTGTTGCAGGAGTAAGGTGGGGCCTTGGACTATGTGATGTGGCCCTGTGGCCCATGGACATTGAGGACTGGGCAGTGTCCCTACATTTGTAAATATGTATATATATTTTTTATTTTGATGCACGTATTTATACTATTTTATCCTATTACACTCACTTTCATCAATTCATTGTGTCCTTGCATTATTCCTGAGGGGTACGGGCTGTATATGTAAAGTTACTGCATCTGGTTATGTTATGGTGTTGGTGGTGGGGGTGTATATGTAAAGTTACTGCATCTGGTTATGTTATGGTGTTGGTGGTGGGGGTGTTAAGTGTGTGTGTCAATCTCTTCCCCCCCTCCCCTGTGTGCTAGGCGGCAGTACTCACTGTGGTCGTCTTCGCCTGCGTTGGTGTTCGTAATGGAGCAGAAGGTAAAAAAGCATGGGGAAGACATGCAACTTGGGCTTCATGGCGGTGTGGTTCTTCCCTGAGTCTCCACAGATTAGTTTTTTCCCTTCTGTGCAGTGTTTCCGCCAGGCTTTTGATGTCATTGGTACCCCCCCGGAAAAAGTGGCAGATTGGTGTCTCATAATACAGTGGGTAGAACATTGTTTTCCTCCTGGCTGTAGGCGGTTACTGCTGTGGTGCCTGTTGGTTTCGCCCTGGCGGTCAGTGTGTTAAAGTGTGTGTCTGTCTGAGCGGTTTCCGCCATGGTCATAATTTCATATTTATTACCGCCAGCCTGTTGGCAGTATTGCTGCCACTTTATCACCGACTGCCAGGGTCGTAATGAGGGCCATAGTCTCCAGTGTGTTCCTTTTCATTTTATCTCTCTAACACCCTTTGAGAGACAATAATCCTCAAGAATTTTGTGCATATGGGAACAACAAGAAATCTTAAACTTTCTATTACTCCTCATAATACTTCTCTGTTGGACTCAGACACCATTTGCAACAACATGGAAGACACTATCGCTCAAAACTCTGAGTCCCACTCAGGAGCCATTACAAAAGTTGCCTATTAAATAAGTTGCCAACAGGGTCAAACTGATCGCCTAAAAAAGACCAGTGAAATCCACACCCATGTCTATGGATGTGATTCTAGAGGAAATCCATGCACTGAAACCCTTTATTGAAGAGACTACAAAAACATTGCAACATTTGGATGACAAGTGATCTTTTCTGGAATCACAAGTTCCAATGGTGCAACAAAAAACAGACAATCCTCAACTTTTAGTTTCACATCCTTCTCATCTGGAGTCTGAAATGTCCCTAGTCAAAAACGACACTAAACATCTTGGAATTAGAAATCATAGGAACAACCTACACATATATGGCCTTCTTGAAATGAATGAGGGCACTAATCAGACCACCTACTTTCAATATTTTCTTTCAAAATGTCTTGATATGTCAATGACCACTCCCCTTAATATAGAAAGGGCACACAGACTTGGTCCCAAGGTCTTAGCAAAATCAGGACGAGTCATTTAATTTTTCTTGCAAAATACAGGTTTGCTTCAAGTCATGTCTGCTGTTAAAATTAAAAGGCAAATTATATGGGCTGGTAACAGACATTTTTTTTCTCAAGATGTTGCAAAAGCTACACCTGATCAACAGAAACAGTTTTTAGACATGCACCCTCAATTGAGAGCCATAAATGCTAGATTTGGTCTACTTCATCTGTGCTTAACTAAGGGGACATACAAGGAGAAGACAACCACATCTCAGGAGCCTGCTGCACTTAAGCAATTTCTTCAAAGACATGGAGCAGAAGATAAGGACACTTCAAAAATTACTTGAATATCGACTTGTTCTCTCATTTGTTTTCTTGATTCTCTAATGTTTTTTAAGGTTTTACTGTTTTAATGTTTGTTTTCTTATTATTGCAAAGTTTAACTTATCATAGTTTTTTTCTTATACCACATATATATGTCCTCATGTCTTGTTCCCGTCATATATTTTTTAAGTGACGTCTCCATCCAAGTTGGAGCTGCCCATATGTCCTTTGGAGTTCGAGTATTGTTGTTGTCCCCTTCTGGTGTTGCCACCCTTCCTCTTATTCTGTATGTTGGTGCATATATTTCTCAGTTGTCATTTATATGAATTGTACTGTCTTTTTGTTTTTTGTCTCTCTGCATCCTTTATTTTTGTGGTTCGACAATATCCTTTATCTTTTCCTGTCTTTCATCCGCCTATCCTCGCCACCCTTCTTTTTCTCATTCAACAATTTTCTTACTCTTCTCTTTATTCACATTATTCCTATATTAATCTTGCTACTGTAAAAAGATTATTTGTACATGCTAATGTCTTAATGCTGTGATCCAGTTTACTACATTGAATAGCAAAGGATTAGGTAATCCTATTAAGCCGCAGAGGGTATTATCTCATTTAGCTAAACTAAAAACAGAAGTTGCATTACTTCAGGAATTGCATCTTTCTGAATCAGAAGTTGCCAAACTAAAAATATGTTGGGTAAGTAATGTGTTTGCTTCTCCTGTCCTGGGAAAGAAGAATGGAGTATTGAATCTTTGTCATGTAAAATTACATGTTACAGTTGTGAACCAAGAGTCTGATTCTGAAGGTTGATGGATCATTTTTAAAATCTATGTAGATAACATACTTTTCACTATTTTCAATGTGTATGGTCCAGTTTCTATTGAGAATACATTTTGGACCATAATTTCAGACAAATCACATCAACGTGACGATGAATATATCATATTTGGTTTGGATCATAACAAATAAATGATCCCATAATGGATAGAAGCTCAACAGTCAAGTTTGTACACAATAAGATGCATTCACAATTTAAATCCATTATGCCTCGTAAATCATTAGTTGACATCTGGAGATTATGCTATCCAGACCTTCGGGAATATACTTTTTATTTGTCCACACACCACTCACAATTTCAAATAGTTTATCTCTTTTTCAGTAGTTCTCTACCTCAACATGTCCTTCATTTAGAGATGGGATCAAATTTGATTTTAGATCATGTGCCAGTTTACGCAGTCCTTGATCTTATACACTTTTCACCACAGACAAGCTTATGGTGCTTCAATAATTCACTACTTTTCGAATCTAAATTAACCTCTCAAATTGAAGAATTTCCCTATGAATTCTTTGCTCTTAACCCTCCACCTAACTCCTCTGTTGTGATGATTTGGGACTCTTTCAAAGCAGTGGCCAGCGGCTATATAAAAAGTTTTGTAGCAACAAGAAAAAACATATGGAAGCTCAATCAAACCAATTATTTGGTCAAATTAAAAAAAATGGAATATGTCTTCTATAACTTTAAAAACAACACCTCATGTCTAAAAGATATTGGTCATAGATGCTAAACTCATCTTTAACAGATTAACTACAAACGCTGCTTCCTCTTATTTGTAGAAGAGTAGCACGTGATATTATGGAGGTCAAAATAAAATGGGGCTAATTATTTGAAAATCAGGAGAGACAGAATCAGAATAGAATCCTTATAAAATACTAGAGGAAATATCATTTTTAAGGAAAAGGATATTCTAAATGAATTTGTTAGTTTTTATACAAATTTATATTCTTCAGACACACATCCCCTGCAATCAGATCTGACCACTCCTCCCCCCCCTCACATCATATAGATTTAAACTTGTTAGAAGCAGATATCACACTTTCAGAAATATCCTATGCAGTCTTTATACTTCATATATGGAAAACTCCTGGACCTGATATTTTTAGTATTGAATTTAGAGCCATTTTGTACATGTCCTCCTCCTCAAACTTCTACCTTAATTTAACACTTTCACCATGAATGGTACTTCCCAAGGCTCCTTTCAGGGTGCCATGATTTTCTCTATCCTGAAAGACAATAAGGATCCAACAAAATGTAAAAACTACCAGCCCATTTCTTTAGTTAGTAATGATTACAACATTTTCACAAAAATCATAGTGCGACGAATAGATCCTATTTTACCTGATCTCATGGGTCCTGAACGATCTGGTTTTGTTAAGTGTCAACTATCCTCTGACAATGCTTGGGTCATTTTCAAAATCGAAGTAAAGCCTCTACACTAGATCATCCTATTGATGCCATTGCTCTGGATGCACAAAAGGCCTTTGATAGGATTGGTTGGGACTTCATGTTTCAGGCATTAAAATGGATTGATTTCTCACCCAAACTGGTTGATTTAATTTCCTTGTTGTATACAGGCCCCAAAGCTGTTTTTTTTGCTAATGGTATGCTCTCAGAATGTTTTACCGTTGTTTAGAAGGGTACACCAAGACTGTCTATTATTAGCCCTTCTGTTTATCATTGCACTTGAGCCCTTTCTCACCAAAATCCAACAAGAGGCACTTATTTCTGGCTTTCAAGTTGGGTCTCAACAAATTAAAATGTGGATTTATGCTGATGACATCCTTTTATATTGTTCTAATCCTACTGTTTCTCTTCTTCCTTTTCCCCAACAGTCAATACTTTTTCTCATCTTTCGGGTTACTGACTTAGGCCCATATTTATACTTTTTTTGCACCGCATTCTGTCATTTTTTGATGCAAAAGTGGCACAAACTTACAAAATATAATTGTATTTTGTGAGTTGGTGCTGCGTCATAAAATGACGCAAATGTTGCACAAAAGAAGTATGAATATACGCCTTAATACTGACAAATGTGATATATTACCTTTAAATATCCTATGCAATAAACAACTTTTTGCTTCAGCAAGATTGACTTGGCAACCCTCCAAAATAAAATACCCAGGGTTGTGGTTCTCGTAGACTATTAAAGAAACTTTAAAATGTAATTTTGATTATATTACCAAGACACTAAGGACCTGATTAAGACCTTGGCAGATGGGATATTCTGTCACAAACATGACGGATATCCCACCCGTCATTTTACTTGTTCCAAGGGATACATTGGAACTTGTAATACGGCGGACAGTATATCTGTCACGTTTGTGATGGAGTATCCCATCCACCAAGGTCGTAATCAGGCCTAAATGACAATATTACGGGATGGCATCCACTCATTCTATCTTGGTGGGGCAGACTTGTTAGAAAATAGACTCTCTTCTTTCCAAATGTCTTTGGAAAGGCAAATCTTACAATATAGCTTAGTTTTCTTTAAAAAAAAGATGAATCTAAAAGAGGCCTTATATTCCCAGACATTAAGCTGCTAATTTTCTGCAACTACCTGTTTGGCATAACAAACTGTTATGAATTAAAAATATATATATATATCTGAAAACCTGGCGCTCTAAACGATTATGCTGGTCGCCACAACTCTTTGCTGATAACCAATGTCTACCTTTTTCTGATCTCCAAGAGGCATTTTTCCTACCCTCAGCATGGAAATCGCAGTATGAGCTTTTCCATGCCTCCATTGTTCAGTACATTTCCACCTTACCTTCCACATCTTCCTTTCCATCCATATTCAATAAACTATTCTCTTTATTACATACTAAATGTTAGACCTGGCAGCTCTTGATGTGGTTCCCCTGTACTTTTTGCTTCTGACCTCACATTTTTGAACCCTGTACTGTAATTTGTTTTGCTGATTTGGATACTCTGGGCACTTTACCACTGCTGACCAGTGCTAAAGTGCAAGTGCTCTATGTCTAAAGGATATTGGTAATTGGTTTTCCACAATTGGCACATTTGATTTACTGGTAAGTGCCTAGTATAGTGCACCATGTGTGCCCAGGGCCTGTGAATCAAATGCTACTAGTGGGCCTGCAGCACTGATTGTGCTATCCATATGAGTAGTCCTGTAAATATGTCTCAAACCTTCTTCTGCAGTGTCTGTGTGAACAGTCTGGCACTGCCAGTTCACCCTGGCAAGTGTACCCACTTGCCAGGCCCAAACCTTCCCTTTTACTACATGTAAGTTATCCCAAGGTAAGTACAAGGCAGCCCCATGGGCTGGGTGCACTGTATTTAAAATGTAGGACATGTACTGTTTTACATGCCCTGACAGTAAAATTCTGCCAAATTAGTTTTTCACTATTGCCAGGCCTATCTCCCCATAGGTTAAAATGGGTATTACCTTTAAATATATTTTTAAGTGCAGTTTCCCACTGGGGGCAGATAGAGATCTGGAGTTTGGGGTCTCTGAACCCACAATTTAAACTTTTGGTGAAGTTCGTGTTCAGACTGTCTGTTTCAAACTGCCACTTTTAGTAAGTGGTAATTTTCTCGCTTAACCATTCTGTGTCTCTGACTGGCTGCTGAATACACATCTGGGTCACACTGACAGTTGGGCTGTTTGTGAATTCACTCTAGACAAGTGACACAAAGGGAGCTGAGGTGTGTTCTGCATATCCTGATGAGTCTTCCTGAGTTAGAGTGGGAGGGAGGAGCTGACACCTGCACTTGAAAGGGCTGCCTGTGCCTGCTGTCACATAAAACAGTCTCCAACCCCCTAATGTGCATCTGGGGCAAGGTAAGGAAGAGGCAGGGCCTTGTGCACTACAAAGACTTTCCTTTGACGTTTGCCTACTTCAAAGGCAGAAATTAGTATAAGTAATGGACTGTTGACCCCACAATTTCAGATTACTTATGGATCAAGAGGAACCTCTGCCAAGGAGAAGACCTTGATGCTTGAGAAGGACCTGCCACTCCGCCCTTTGCTATGCTGTGCTGGCCTGCTACTGCTGCTTCTGCCCTAAGAGGGAAAGGACTGCACTTTGCTTTATGAAATCCTGCTTTTGAAGTTCCTCCAAGGGCTCAAACTGAGCTTGTCCCCTGTTCTGAAGTCTCAGGGACATCAAAGACTTCATGTGCCATTGCCTGGGCTTCTCTGCTGAGAGTCATGACTTGCTAAATGGTGTCAAATCCCTGGGCCATTAGAAGTGGAAGCTGGATTCTGCGGGGGAAAATCCACACGCCATTGTGTGTGTGTCAGAAAAATGGATCCAACTGGTATCATAAGGATTCCCCACCAAAGGGCACCCATTGCCCTTGGTTTGATAACTTCCTGTCACTGGCACTAGGTCCAGCAAAATAAGAGGTGCAGCGTTTTTAATGTCACAGTTGGGGCAATGCTGGATGGTAGGAATTTTGTGGTTTCCCTCTGATTCCAGAAGTTTACATCACAAAAATGTAAGGAAAATGTGTGATTTCGGGCAAAGTGTGATGTTTGCAGGGCATAGTGAGTAAAAAGGCCCATGGGATCCATGCAAGTACCTCCATCCTAGATTCTTCTATGTATCTAGGTTTGCTTGGTTTCCCTGAGTGCTGGCTGAGCGAGGGCCAAAAAACACAGCTACCCACTTTGCAAAAAAAGGTCAGTTTTGCATAGAAGAATTTGATGCATCCATGTTGCACTTTATGCCTATTCCTGTCGCGGGCACTGGGACTACCCATACAAGTTAGGTACCATTTTTATTGGGAGACTTAGAGAAATGTTAGTTGGAAGGAAGTGTGTGGCTCTCAGCAGATTCCACAACTTTTCATCACAGAAATGTGAAGAAAATGTGTTTTTAGTTGAGGTTTGCAAGTGATTCAGAGTAAAACAGCCTGGTGAGAGCCATGCATGTCACCCCATCCTGAATTCCCCTAGATGTCTAGTTTTAAAAAATGTACAGGATTAATAGGTTTTCCTAGCTGCCAGCTGAGCTAGGGTCGAAAAACCACAGCAATACACTTTACAGAAAACTGGTCAGTTAGTTTTGCATGGAAACATTTGATGTATCCATGTTGCGTTTTGGGCCATTTCTTGTTCCAGGCACTGGGCCTACCCACACAAGTGAAGTACCATTTTCATTAGGAGACTTTGGAGTAGAAGGAGATGTGTAGTTCTGTGCATATTCCAGAACTTTCCATCACAGAAATATGAGGAAAATATGTTTTTAGTCAATGTTTGAGATTTGCAAGGGATTCTGGATAAAACAGCCTGGTGAGAGCCACACATATTACCCATCCTGGATTTCCCTAGGTTTCTAGTTTTCAAAAATGTACAGGTTTGCAAGGTTTCTCTAGGTGCTAGCTGAGCTAGGGCCCAAAAATCACACCAACTGACTTTGCAAAAAACAAGTCAGTTTTGTGTGGAAAATGTGATATATCCATTTAGCATTTTGGGCTGTTTCCTGTCATGGGCACTAGGCCTACCCACACAACGTAGGTACCATTTTTATTGGGAGACTTAGGGGAACACAGATTAGTAGAACATGTGCTAAAACCAATTGTATTTTTCTGCAGTTGCACCTTTCAAATTAAGACAATATGTAAGAAAGAAGAACATTTAAGAAATACCCTCTAATTCATATGCTAGATTGTGTACCCATAAATTCAGTGATCTGCAAATAACCCTTGTTCCTAAACGCCATATCATGTGCCCATTTTGGAAAAACATAGGTTTCCTTGATATGTATTTTTCATTATTTATATTTTACCATATGAGTTTCTCTAAACCCGGTACACAATGAAAAACCATGGCAAGTTGCAGTGCAGTTATTGATTCTGGGTACCATGAGTTCTTGGAAAACCCATTATCCCTATATATCCCCACAACCAGAGGTGTCTAGCAGATGTAATGGTATATAGCTTTTGTGAATCAGCCATTGCAATGAGAAGTTACAAATGAAAACATTATCACTGATGCCTATTTTTTTCTACTAATTTTCTATATTTTTTTTTCAACACTTGGGCGCAGTTTACAAGACTCTAGGGCATCAGTGCTGATGCGCTAGATTTCTTGCGCCCTCACACGACCACCTAATGACACCATGGCCCACATTAGACCAACAGCATCAACATTTTTTAGGCTAGTGTGGTGCTTTGCTGCACTAGCTTCAAATAAGTTGCAGCTAGTGCAGCAAAGTGCAAGGAGGTCTATTGATCTCAATGGATGCGTCCTTTTAATGCCTTCTTCAAGCAGGCGTTAAAAATGACTCCAACAATGGTGCAATGAAATCTTGTAGACTCCATTGGACCATGTGTCTGGGCCTTTTAATGCCAGAATGCCCCTGTTGCATACATTATGCCTGGCACAGGCATAATGTGGCGCAACGGGTTGCAAAGAGGCGCAATGCATGGATTGCACCACTTTGTAAATATGGTGCTGTGATTTTTGCCTCGTTGAGCCACATTAGCATAAAAAATATTGATAATGTGGCACAAGGAGGCGCTAGGGCCTTGTAAATCTGGCCCTTGTTTTCTTTCTAAAAACCTTGAAGGATCTACACAAGTGACCCCTTGCTGAATTCAGAATTTTGTCTAGTTTTCCAAAATGAATCCCTGTCCAAGATCCACCAAGGGGTTTATACCCATTTCTACCACAAACTGGAAGGAGGTTGAAAGTACAAAAAATAGGAAAAATGGGCTATCTCCCAGTAAAATGCCAAAACTGTGTTAGAAAATGTGGTTTTCTGAAGCAAGTCTGTCTATTCCTAAAAGCTAGTAAGATGATAATTTTAGCACCGTAAACTTTTATTTGATGCCATGTGCAGGAAGAAAACAGATACTTTCTACTGCAGCACTTTTTTTTACATTTTTCTCAAAAGAAACACAATTTAGCTATATTTTGGATAATTTCCAAAATCCTGGGCACCTTTAGAATCCTCATGATGTAAAAAAAGAAGCCGAAACAAATATGGCCTAGATAGCTTAGGTGGACAAAAGTTTATGGAGGCCTAAGCACGAACTACCACAAGCAGCCAAAGAAAGGCTTAGCACTCAATACTTTTGAATGCACTGATATAATCTGATATACTGAGGTGAAACGCATCTACATGTTAATAAAATGTACTTTTTTAAAATTTTGAATAGACTTTAAGTTAATTTTCCACGCTTAAAGGTAAAATGTCCCAAAAAAATAATTGCCTTCTAAAGTTAAGTGGTGCAGGACACCTTATTTGCTTCTTCTCTTCTGCTTCTGTTAGTTTGAATAATTGCTGTTTTTTTATTTAACATCTTTCTGAAAGTTACTGCTCGATCAAGTAAACAGCAGCCCAGTGCGGTTGTTCTGCTGGCGGCCGCATGTGACGGTCAGGAGTGACTCATGCAGCCCCGGTGCCGTACTTTGAGTATCACTGTTGTAGACCAATGTCTGCACCTAGGAGAGACTTAAAAATAATTGGGACCATGATCATGAAATTGGCATGACCTGGCAGTGTACCCATATTGTAGAGCCTCGGAAGATGAATGGAAAGTGCTGTATTGAACAATGTGGACATAAAGTTAGTGTTTGAGTGTGTGGTGGATAATTAGCCCAAAAACGTGAACCTCAGTTGTTGACAGGCAAGAGTTTCAAAAGTCATAATAAATTATTCCATGAGGACGAAGTGTCTGTTCAGAAGTGATGAGCTGGTACCACAAGAGAGTGTGTGGGGTACATTGATTGTCTTGAAGTACATGGGACCTTTGGGTATGAGCACCAAAAAAAGAAAGCTATGTGAAAGTCTCTGGTGCCTGGGCAAAGTTGTATAGGTTGGATTTACCAGGTTGCAACTAGCAAAGAAGACCATGTATAACCTTAAAACTACTTAAACAAGATCAATAGTAAGGTTTCTAAAATACACACATACAGACCCGTATTTATACTTTTTGACGCTAAACTGCGCTAACGCAGTTTAGCGTCAAAAATTTTTGCGCCGGCTATCACCATTCTGAAGCGCCATGCGGGTGCCGTATTTATTGAATGGCGTTAGCCGGCGCTAGCAGACCGGCGCTGCCTGGTGTGCGTGGAAAAAAAAAACGTACACCAGGCAGGGCCGGCGTAGGGAAAAATGCCGTTAGGGCGTCTTAAAAATGGTGCAAGTCAGGTTGACGCAAAAAAATCGCCTCCACCCGATTTGCACCATTTTTAACGACGCCCAGACGCCATTTACATGACTCCTGTCTTAGTAAAGACAGGAGTCATGCCCCCTTGCCCAATGGCCATGCCCAGGGGACTTATGTCCCCTGGGCATGGTCATTGGGCATTGAGGCATGTAGGGGGGCACAAATCAGGCCCCCCTATGCCAAAAAAAAAAAATATAAAAAAAAAAAAAATTATACTTAGCTGAACTTACCTGAATGTCCCTGGGGTGGGTCCCTCCATCCTTGGATGTCCTCCTG
The DNA here is from genome assembly GCF_031143425.1 of Pleurodeles waltl. Lineage (NCBI taxonomy): Eukaryota > Metazoa > Chordata > Amphibia > Caudata > Salamandridae > Pleurodeles > Pleurodeles waltl. The sequence goes on along the minus strand of NC_090444.1, from coordinate 1,081,426,943 downwards.
GGGTGGGCAAGGGTGGCAGGGGGGGTCCCTGGGGGCATGGGAGGGCAGCTGTGGTCTCATTTTGAGCCCACAGGTCCCTTAACGCCTGCCCTGACCCAGGCGTTAAAAAGAGGCGCAAATGCGGGGTTTTTTGACCCGCCCACTCCCGGGCGTGATTTTTGCCCGGGAGTATAAATACGGCGCATTTGCGTCGCAGTCATTTTCTTGGACGGGAACGCCTACCTTGCATCTCATTAACGCAAGGAAGGCGTTCACGCAAAAAAATGACGCTCTTTACTCGTACTTTGGCGCTAGACGCGTCTAACGCCAAAGTATAAATATGGCGTTAGTTTTGCGCCGAATTTGCGTTGAAAAAAACGACGCAAATTTGGCGCAAACGGAGTATAAATATGCCCCACAATTTTCAGTCATCTTTGCGGCTTACTGTTTTCTAAGCCAGACCTCATATATGAAATATCCTATGCTCCTATGGCAATTCTAAATACATCAAATCAAACAATTTCACATCCAAACTATACTGTTTATATGAATTAAATATTGGAATAATTAGGCTAATGTCTCAGATTGCTTTTTGCAAACATAGCATGAGATGACATTTTGAAAGTGCGCCTTTCAAAATGCAAGACCTCGTAAGTGAAAATGGACAAGTCTCATCATCGATAATTGCTCGCCTTCAGTCGGTGAACCGTCTTTAATGCATGTCACTCTTAAACCTTGTAGAAAAATGCACATATTCTTGCTAAGTGGGTAATAACATCTTTAATAGTGCCAAGTCGATTGCTCATACTAAACGAGACCGCTTTACTTTACCTTTAAAATGTTGCTTGATAATAGCACGACCATAACAGAGATGAAAAAACGAACTCAGTACTCCTAATCCAACTGTCTACTACTGATTTCTGAAAACCGCACGAGACAAAATGTATCTGCGTGCCAGTGACAACGTTTAAATCATACCACCTAAAAGAATGGATTGCACTTCAATTGTAGTTACAGCTCTCTTTTCAAGCTTCGGTGGAAGGACCCTCTATATCATTTAAGGGTAAGTTTCTCTGCACGTGCTAACTTTACAGGTCTAATAGTAATCCCGTCATATTTTCTGTTGAGGCTGATTTGTTCCCTTTAAGTGGAAGTAAAATGATAGACCCACTACAAATCGAGGATACCATTCAAATTACAGTTTTTATTTTATTATTACATTTAACACTCTTCAAGGAATGTAGACAAAACTTTACAGTCAAAAGATTCATTCACTTTAGATTCTATGTCAGGACCAGAGTAGATGGTTAAGCTTTCTTCCTTTGCTTTTATGGCACCAAATAAACAAGAAGCAGCCATTAAAAAGTCTAACTTTCCCAGTAACACCTGGCAGCCAAACAATAAGAACATCAGAAAATTATGAAACATGAGTGCACATAAAGTCCTTTCCTCTCTTGAAGCTCATTCTTTGTTCACTGCTCCACAGCCATTTATGAGTCTCTTGCTCCTTGTGCATTTTATTTAGGCATTTAATTGTGGATTGCTTCTTCTGTATACCAATCTTTCCTTCCCTTAGAGATTGGGGGGGCATTCCCATCTTCTAGGGCTGTGAAAAGAATGTTGGTGTTCCTTACACAGCCGACAACTCCTCTGTACTGTGGAGCGGGACTGCTGATGCAGACCATGTGGTGGTACTGCAGGGCCTTTGACCTGCTTGTCCCTCTGGCTCCTCTGCACATGTCTTTCAGTTCCTCTAAGCAAGAATGAAGACATGTGTCACACCTGTACACCTTGTACCACTGCCTGGTGACTAACTCCCCTCAAGAAGGGGTATGTATTCCTCCTGTATAAACTGACGCCCAATAAATCTGTACTTTTCTCCTAAGTGCCAACGCTGTGTAGGGTCTGTCCTTTTTTTTAGTCACGCTGGCCTTATTGGGTACTGATGAAGCAGAAAAAGAAAGGCTAACAAATATTCATACATCATGTAACAAAATCGTTTAAGGTAGTGTGATTTTAGCAAAGAAAAATAGGCCCATATTTATACTTTTTGACGCAAACCTGCGCTAATGCAGTTTTGCGTAAAAAAAATTAGCGCCGGCTAACGCCATTCTGAAGCGCCATGCGGGCGCCGTATTTATTGAATGACGTTAGCCGGCGTTAGCCGCCGGCGCCGTCTGGTGTGCGTTAAAAAAAACGACGTACACCAGGCAGCGCCGGCGTAGGGGGAAAATGGAGTATGGGCGTCCAAAAATGGTGCAAGTCAGGCTGAGGCAAAAAAATCGCCTCAACCCGATTTGCGCCATTTTTTTTCACTCCCAACCCCCATTGAAATGACTCCTGTCTTAGCAAAGACAGGAGTCATGCCCCCTTGCCCAATGGCCATGCCCAGGGGACTTCTGTCCCCTGGGCATGGTCATTGGGCATAGTGGCATGTAGGGGGGCCCAAATCAGGCCCCCCTATGCCACAATTTTTTTTTTTTTAAAAATACTTACCCGAACTTACCTTAATGTCCCTGGGGTGGGTCCCTCCATCCTTGGGTGTCCTCCTGGGGTGGGCAAGGGTGGCAGGGTGTGTCCCTGGGGGCAGGGGAGGGCACCTCTGGGCTCATTCTGAGCCCACAGGTCCCTTAACGCCTGCCCTGACCCAGGCGTTAAAATCCGGCGCTAATGCGGGTTTTTTAGACCCGCCCACTCCCGGGCGTCATTTTTGCCCGAGAGTATAAATACGACGCACATGCATCGGAGTCATTTTTTAAGACGGGAACGCCTACCTTGCATATCAATAACGCAAGGAAGGTGTTCACGCAAAAAAATGACGCTAACTCCATGAACTTTGGTGCTAGACGCGTCTAACCCCAAAGTATAAATATGGAGTTAGTTTTGCGTCGAATTTGCGTCGAAAAAAACGACGCAAATTCGGCGCAAACGGAGTATAAATATGCCCCATAATGTATGTGGGAAAATGTGCCCACGAGGTAGTTCGCCATTATTATAAACTAGCTTAATTAATCATGAAGAATTGACAATGTAGTAATCTATCATAATTTGCAAAGGTATTTTATGATTTTCTTGTTGAAATTGTTATATGCTTAGCTTAAATTTAGCAGAGGCTTTGGCCTAGTTGCCTGGTCTCAAATTTGACTGCGTGGTTTTCACTTGTATTAACAAAAACGCATTTTTTAACTTTAAGGTTGTATTTTTCCAGTAAAAATGACTAATACACTTATCTCAAGGTTTCGTGCTAGGCCAGTTTCATCCCCTTTGAAGCAAGGTCAGTTTCTGCAGGTGCAGACAATAAAGACACTGATATAGAAATAATTGGCAAACTTTGTTGCTACTTGTGTTCCAAGGCTCCAAGGACACCTTATACATAAATGAGTACTAAGAGAAAGATACTATTCATTGGTCAAAAGGAAGCCATCCTATGAACACTCCAATGGAAGACCCTGAAGAATTTGGAATTCTCTCTCTAGAGACTTTAACTCTAATCTTGCCTCGTCTTGTCCATGCAGTAACTTTTGCCCCATTTTCCTTGCTGCCGCAAGAAACTTGCTTTAACTTTGCCCCTTTGAAATCTGCCCCATGCTGATCGAACCGGTACCTGAAGGACGAAGACTTTTCCTTGAATGCTGATTGTATTTGGTAATTATGAAAGGATAATTGTATTATGCATTGTGTTTTCCTTCTTAGGTACCAACTGCTTATTTTGACAGAGCCCAAGCTAGAAGTTTTCTAAATTTGCATTGACTAAATTTGTTTTGCATGAAGCCCCACATGCCAATGCTAATTAGAGGTTAGTTGAGGTATTCACTTGATGCACCATGTTGAACTGAAATCTTGTTATGCTGACCGATGTATGCAATTAGTCAAATTCAGTTGCTCATATTAGTGATTTGCATTGCTATAACCGAGTGCCTTATAATCCAAATATTGCGTAGATTGCGTTTCTTCCGTCGCTATGGACAGCTAGTAATGTTCGTATACGTATATCATTTGATTTTGAGACTTACATATATTGTGTTAGCTTTGTTAATATAGGGAAATAAACTCATTAACTTTTAATAAACTGGTGTGGTTATTCATGACTGAAAGGTCATGGTGTGTCAAAATACTGATTATTATTGATTCTTGATTGTTGTTTGATTACTTATTGAGTATTGATTGGAGTGATCCGACTACTCTTGGATGAGGAGAACCCAACTCGGTTAAAAGGTTCACCGACCTCCGGCGTGTCCAAAAATAAGTAATTTATGAGAATTGGATGCGCTATCAGTAGATGGTAGCAGAGGATGGTTACGCCTTTTGGGACCTCACCCGAACAATAGACGGATTCAAGTTAGAATTTTCTTTGATAAAATAAGTTGGAGAGATGATGATGCCCTAAATCCCCAATGACTTTCCCGGAATCTCAGAGCTTGCGAATGGAGGAAACAGAGGTGTGAGAATGTTTTCGGCGTTTCTAGTGACAGTATGAGTGAAGTTAGGGTTTTGCGCTTGCACAGCTTATGCTGCAGATGAATTGTGAAGTTTGTGAGGATTTTAGGGGGTTAAGAACTCCAATAAAAAAAAACTTTTTTTTTTTAGAGGAGTGATACTCCAAAGTGTGAGAGTAGGGAAGTCGTCGAACTTCACATGTGTGTAGCGCTTTGTGCAGAAAAAAAATTGTCTATGTGGTTGTTTACCGCTGGCTAACGCCATTCCAACACGCCAGCCGGGCGCCTTATTTATGGAGTGATGTTAGCCGGCACTGCGGCCTGGTTAGCGTCAAAATTAATGACGGTAATCGGCAGCGGAGGCAAAGGGAAGACTGGGGGTTGTGCGCCAAAGAATGGTGCAAGTCAGGTTAGAGTAAAAAATATTGGCTCTAACCTGACTTGTGCCATTTTTTGACACACAACCCCCATGGAAATGACTCCTGTCTTAGCAAAGACAGGAGTCATGCCCCGCTGCCCAATGGCCATGGGCAGGAGACTTCTGTCCCCTGGGCATGGCCATTGGGCACCGTGGCATGTAGGGGAGCCCAAGTTAGGCCCCCTATCCCACTTAAAAAGAAAAATATATACTTACCTGCACTTACCTGCACTCACCATGGATGGGTGCAGGGGGTGTCCCTGGGTGCAGGGAAGGGCACCTGTGGACTGCTTCCATGGTCTCCCACCGTAGAAATGAGCCCACAGGTCCCTTAACGCCTGCCCTGACCCAGGCATTAAAAAACGGCGCAAATCTTACTGGGTGCCATGTTTTAAGGCCCGCCTCTTCCTGTGCGTCATTTTGACGCCGGAGGATAAATAAGGCGCACATGCCTTAGAGTAATTTTTTGCATGGGAACGCCTACCTTGCATATCATTAGCGCAAAGTAGGTTTTCACGTCCAAAAAATGACTCAAACTCCATAACTTTGGAGCTGGACGGGTCTAACGCCAAAGTATAAATATGGAGTTAAGATTGTGCCGAATTTGCGTAAAAAAAATGATGCAAATCCGGCACAAACAGAGTGTAAATATGGGCCTAAGGCCCATATCTATAGTTTTTGACGCAAATCAGCACCAGGGCAGATTTGCGTCAAAAAGTTTACTGCCGGCTAACACCATTCCAACGCGCCAGCTGGGCACCTTATTTATGGAATGATGTTAGCCGGCGCTGCGGCCTGGTTAGCGTCAAAATAAATTATGGTAACCGGGCTGCGGAGGCGAAGGGAAGAATGGGGATTGTGCGCCAAAGAATGGTGCAAGTCAGGTTAGATTAAAAAATATTGGCTGTAACCTGACTTGCGCCATTTTTTGACGCACAACCCCCATGGAAATGACTCCTGTCTCAGCAAAGACAGGAGCCATGCCCCCCTGCCCAATGGCCATGGCCAGGGAATTCTGTCCCCTGGGCATGGCCATTGGGCACAGTGGCATGTAGGGGGGCCCAAGTAAAGCCCCCCAATGCCACTTAATTTTTTTTTTTATACTTACCTGCACTTATCTGCATTAACCATGGATGGGTCCACCCATTCATGGGTGCCCTGCAGGGGTGGGCTAGGGTAGCAGGGGGTGTCCCTGGGTGCAGGGAAGGGCACCTGTGGACTGCTTCAATGGTTTCCCACCATGGAAATGAGCCCACAGGTCCCTTAACGCCTGCCCTGACCAAGGCGTGGGTGCCATATTTTAAGGCCCGCCTCTTCCTGTGCGTCATTTTGACACCAGAGAATAAATAAGGCGCACATGCCTTAGAGTCATTTTTTGCGCAGGAACGCCTACCTTGCATATCATTAGTGCAAGTTAGGTTTTCATGTCCCAAAAATGACTCAAACTTCATAGCTTTGGCGCTGGACGGGTCTAGTGTCAAAGTATAAATATGGAGTTAAGTTTGTGCCGAATTTGTGTTAAAAAAAGGACGCAAACCCAGTGCAAACAGAGTATAAATATGGGCCTGAGGCCCATATTTATATTTTTTAGTGCAGCATTTGCGCCACTTTTTAACGCACAATCAGCGCAAACTTACAAAATACAATTATATTTTGTAAGTTTGCGCTGTTTTTGAATCAAAAAATGACACAAATGCGGGGCTAAAAAAGGACCATATTTATACATTTTTCTTGACCAACTAGGTTTTATTGGCGATACATGCAACGTTTTTGAAGAAGTTGTGTGGTGCAAATGCCTGGGAAAATTGCCTTACACTGCTGCAAATCTACATAATATGGGTTTATTGATTCTGATTTTAAAAGGTAGGATGTACAAAGGGATATCTCAAGATAAACACGAATTCGCTCTTGTGCTAGGCATCATAAAAGCAGTAAGGCCGAATGGTCCAAATTGACTATTCTTCACGTAATGGAGTGCTGCATCAAAAATAGCTGTGCTGCTTTGTGTGAAGTATTTAAACCAGCACATAACTATATTTACAAAGAGTTGCTTGCCAATGATATCAAACGAGGTGCTTGTGTTGATAACGGCAGCTTTGTGCGATACACGAAGGCTTGTATGCACTGTCTAGTATAGGCTTAGTACTAATTACACCCTCCATTACATATTGCTATCTATAGATGACTGTAGAAAATAGTCTAGACATGCTCAAACATGCAGAATGTGTGGTTTGTGTCCTGCACACGTTACACATTACATTTTTGGTGCAAATGACTGCTTCCCCCATCATCTGCTCTGGGTTTTACTTGGCCAGAGGGTTTAATGAAAGTCTAGTTTACACTATGGGGCATATTTACAGTGACCCTAGTGCCACCTTGCACCATTTCTACTACGCAAATGTGGCGTTAAGGTGGCATTTCCCATGTGTCATATTTACAAAGACGCTCAATGAAAGCATTGCGCCACTTTGTAAACCCCTGTGCCACCTTATGCCTGTTCCAGGCATATTGTGTGCAAGGTGTGCATTCTCACGTAGATAGGCCGAGGAAAATGGCGCAGTGTAATTTACTAGATTTCATAGCACCATTTTTTGTGTCATTATTGCCCCCTGCCTAAGGCAGACGTTAAGATGACTCTCCCATTGAAAACAATGGGCCTCCATGTGCTTTGCTGCATTAGTGCCCTAATTTATGGCAAAGGGCCACATTAGCACCATCAATTATAACGGTAATGTGGACATGACTGCCATGTAAATAATGGTGTCTTTAGGGCGATGCAATGGGGCACTAGAAAAGTGGCGCATCATGAGTGATGCACCACTTTTCCATAAATATGCTCCTATATTATTTTATCAGACTTTGCCTCAAAACCTAAGGGTGTCTGCATTGATCTGCCCCAGAAATACCTCTTTTGCACGAACTAACAGGAAACGGCTTGTCATGGAGCAAACACTTTGGGGCATATTTAAGAAAAGTGGCACTGCACTTTTTTTGCGCCTCTTAGGTTCCACCTCACGCCACCATGTGTGGCGGTAGTTTGGGGACTAGCATTGGAATTTTTGACGCTAGTCTGGCGCCTTGCAGGAAATGATGACGATAATCCTGCAAATTACCCAAAGGTCCATTGTAACCAATGGAGGTCTCTTCTTAATGCCTGCTTGGAGCAGGCATTAAAAGTGGCCCAAAAAATGGCGCAAGGAAATCTCTTTCCTTGTGCCATTTTTTGGGCCACCCTAACGGGGGAATGCCCCCTTTTCATACATTATGCCTGTCACAGGCATAATGTAGCACAAAGGGTTACAAAGTGGCACAATGCACGCATTGCGCCACTTTGTAAATATGGCGCAGTTATTTTGGCCTTCTAACACCACATTAGCGTAAAAAAAAAATACTCTAATGTGACGTTGGAATGGCACTAGGG